>NW_026138019.1:600000-862834 GCF_019393585.1 Leptopilina boulardi
AAGTTCACCCAATTTCTACTATATAGTTGGGGAAATAATTAACCTGAAATAATTGTCCCGATTCTGTTACACGTACAATACAACGAACCGATTTCGATCGTTACATATTCACTTTGAATCCTTTCAATGGCTTTAATCCTCTCAGATTGCTTGGTTCTGTTACATTTGAAGACCGCAGGCAAATATCCTGCGAGCGAGGCAGAAAGAGGGAGACAGAGAGAGAGAGAGAGAGAGAGAGAGAGAGAGAGAAATTCCTGCATTCAAACAGACAGCAGTCAGCAGTCAGCATGATTCGAATCGTGGTCAACTGTTACATTTATCAACCTAAAATCGCTCGAATTGTAGAACACTGGAGTATTTCAGTCAAAACAATTACTGATATATGGTCTATATGACAATCAATATTTGGAAAATCCTCTCATATCCTCATGATACAGTTTATAGAAGAATATATAACTTCAAATTGGAAAATTAGCAAAAATTAAACTAAACTAAAATATAAAAATTACAAAAAATTATAATATTTATTTGTTTGACTAAAAAGTTTTTTTTTACTACTAATATCAAGAATTTCAAAAATAAAATGTTATGTCTGATTAAAAAAATTTTTACTACCAATTTTATCAGATTTTAACATAATTTAATAAAATACTATGTCAGACTAAAAACGTTGTTTACTACTGAAAGTCGATTAACAAGAAAATAAAATAGTTGTCTGACTAAAAAATTTTTTTACTACTGATTTAATCAAATATTAACAAAATTAAATACTATGTCTGACTGAAAATATTGTTTACTACTGAAACCAGATTAACAAGAAAATAAAATAGTTGTCTAACTAAAAATTTTTTTTACTACTGATTTAATCAAATATTAACAAAATTAAATACTACGTCTGACTAAAAATATTGTTTACTACTGAAACCAGATTAACAAGAAAATAAAATACTTGTCTGACAAAAAAAGTTTTTACTACTAATTTCATCAGATTTTTAAAACTGTCTGACTGAAAATGCTGTTTACTACTGAAAGAAGAAAAACAACAAAATAAAATATTTGTCTCACTAAAAACCTTTTTTTTACTACTGATGTGAGGGTAATTAAAATTGAAAATTTTTTTTTATACAAAACGACACTTTTAGTATTGATAAATATGTCTGACTAAAAAATGTTTTACTACTTATATCAGAATTTCGGAAATAGAATGTTATGTCTGACTAAAAAAGTTTCTTACTACTAATATCATAAAAATCCCCAAAATTAAACTTTATATCTGACTAAAATGGTATTTTACTACTGAAAGTAGAATAACAATATTTAAAAATATTTTGGCTGACTAAAAACCACTTTTACTACTAATATCAGATCAACAATTATTAAGAATGTCTTTGTTTTACTAAAACGACAATTTTTCAAGTGATAAATGTGTCTGACTAGAAAAAAGTTGTACTACTGATAGCCGAATTTCGAAAACAAAATGTTATGTCTGACTATAAATCTTTTTTACTACTTATATATTAAAACTTTACGAAAGTAAACGCTCCGTCTGACTGAAAATAATTTTTTACTATTTAAAGTAGAATTTCAAGGGAATAAAATTATTATGCCTGACTAAAAAAGGGTTTTTCTACTAATGGAATTTGGACAAGAATTTTCAATACTTTAACGAACTAAAAAACGTCACGTCTGGCTAAAAAAGTGTTTTTCTACTGAAAGTAAAATTACAAGAATTTAAAATACTTTGTCTGGCTAAAACATTCTTTTTCTACTGAAATTACTAGAAATAATTACGCCATGTCTGACTAAAAAAGTGTTTTTCTACTGAAAGTAAAATTAAAAGAATTTAAAATACTTCGTCTGACTAAAACATTCTTTTTCTACTGAAATTACTAGAAATAATAACGTCGTGTCTGACTAAAAAAGTGTTTTTCTACTGAAAATAAAATTAGAAAAATTAAAAATATTTCGTCTGACTAAAACGCTCTTTTACAACTGAAAGGTCTTCTACTACTACATCAAAGTTCTAAAATCTAAACAGAATTTCTATTAATATCAAATCACATACATTATATTATTAATGATTATTATTTAATTACCCCTTCTATGAAAATAATGTTATTATTAACAATAGTAAAATGACTTTTATTGGATTTTGTATCCATAATGGATAAAATTTACGATATTGCAAAATGACCTCATTTGAACAATATAGTATATATATATATATATATAATGCAAACTGGAAAATGACACAATCAAACTATTGCATAACATGCAACATGGTGAATTATCTATTTTGTGATTATATATGACATGTTTTTGATTGATGACTAAGCTAATAGGAAAATTGTAACCAAAATCGTGGAGAAAATATCTTTTTGCATGGTAATATGATATCCACCTTTCTTTCATGACAGGAAATATTTCGAGTCAGACTTCAGTCACTTCACCTCCGTTACTGGCAGACAGCCACCATTTTTCATAAGGTAACTCTCAAAGCCCCCCCCCCCTCTTGACTTTTCCAAAAAAGGACCTTTTTTCCTGTCAAGATGTCGACAATGCAAAGAGATGATTGAATCGTCTTTTAAATAGGATTTTGCCTCTTTTGATACAACGTCTTTATGAATTTTTTTCCATTAAATTCCATCGGAATATTGAATCCTAGAAAAAAATTTTCTAATTTTTTTTTTTTTTAAATAGAATATTTTTTTTAAATTTCTATTGTTTAGTTTTTCTTTTGTTTTATCATTAATAAAATTATTTATAGTAATTTTATGAGTTTCCAAGAAAAAAGTTTATAAGAAAAGAAATTATTATCAAATAAATTTTGTATTGAGTAAAAACAAATAAATTGGTGGTTTGGATGCAATAACTGTCTCTTTACTTGTGACCTAAGTGGAAACTCTCGTTCGAGGTTTCTACATTGACTGTTTCGTGAACTTGAAGAGTAAATCGAAGGAGTGTTAAACTCTATTCAGACCTATGAGTTATTAAATCCGGATCCTTAGTTTTTGTTATAAAAAAAAAATTGTATTTTTTTACATTTTTTTTTTTTTTTTTTGAAATCTTTATTTAGAAATAAAAAAAACTTGTTTTACCAAACTACGCTTTCGAAAATTATATATGCTGATGACATTTTATCCTTTATGACACGCTATTTTGAAGTGAAATGTCATTTTGTTCGCTAAGAACATGCAAAGGCATATATATATATATATATATATATATATATATATATATATATATATATACAGTAAATGTCAACCTTAATTGCTTTCATATTCCTCTAGTCTAGACACTTAACCATTTTTATGATACCAAAAGAAAACATTGAAAAAAATTAAAGATCCATTATTTTATTTATCACTTATTTGTGTATAATGAGAAATATTTATTTTTTAGTATTTTTGTGTAAAGAAAATAATTCCGCGTGTAAAAAAGCGAAAAAACATATCTACTATAATCAAAATGATAAAATGTGTAAAATTAGAAATTACTATTTCTCTAATTGTTTTAGATAAATTTGATCTGAAGGAGAAAATTTTTTTTTTCTCTGCGCCTATACGTCGTCTATTACTAAGTAGCATCATCAATATAGTCCGTGGGATGTTTTCCAGGATATTCGACTACTCACGCGATTCGAAGGAAGTGCAGGCAATTCTGTCACACTGCCGAGTAACGTTCAATTAACATCAGAGCTGGCACGACTCGTTGCAATGCTGCAGAGATAGCGTCGTCGTTGCATCGAATTGGAATTAAATTTGTCGACCCAGAACGTTACCCTGTCCCTTTGCAACTTAGAGCGAGGCCATTTGGAAATTTCAAAGAGAGAGAGAGAGAGAGGAAATCTCTTCAATTCTCAATTGCAAAAGTTAACAGTAAATTTCGAGAAAAAAAGACACTTTGACCATTGACTTTTATTCGAGTTATGATTTGAATCGATTTAAAAACAATTCTCTCTTTTCACAATCGAATTTTATTTAATTGAAATCACTTTTATCTTTTGTAATTCTCTATTTGTAAGAAAACAATAATGCAATAATGAAATAATTCAATTTTTAATATTGGATAAGAACAATAATAGTAAAAAAAAAATAATATAAAAAAATTGTCGGACTAAAATGGTTTTTACTACTTACAGGTAAAGTAATGGTCTGACTAAAAAAAGTCTTTTACTACTGATTTTCAACTATTGTCTATTTTGTCCAAACTAGAACTACTGATAATATAATTTAAAAAATTTGTATGTATTGGTCTGACTAAAGAGGTGTTTTACTACTGATAATAAAATAAGGTTCGTCTGACAAAAAATGTATTATGCTACTAAAAATAAAAAAAACTATGTATGCTTAATGGGAAAGAATGGGAAACATTTTGTCTGACCAAAATTGTCTTATACTACTGATTTTAAAATTGTAAAAATTACAAACTAAAATTTCAAAATTAGAAATTACAACTGAAACTCCTTTTTACTGCAGGTGCTATAAATTAAAGAAGCACTTTACGTCTGACTAAAGCTTTTTTATACTACTGATTTGTGAATTAAACTCTATTAAAACTGTTTTGTCTGACTAAATCTGCTTTTACTACTGTAAGATTGTAGAAAAATAAAATTGCAATTCAAACGTATTTGTCTGATTAAATGTTTTATACTACTGACATCAAAGTTAAAATTATTTTAATTTCTGTCTAACTAAAACATACTTTTTCTACTGACATCAAAAATACTAAACTATTTAAATTTTTATTTAAATTATTATTATTATTATTATTATTATTATTTTATTTATTTATTTTTGTAATTTTTTTCTACTACTCTAATTTAATTAAAATGAATTATTTTAATTTAAAAGCAATTATCAAAAAACCAATAAATTCATAATTATTTAAAAAGAAGTGAAAACGTTATTTAATATTATTGACAGATTTATTAATTAATATTAATACGTATATTAAATTCGTGACAGGAAATAAGTTTTGCCAATTTTAAAATACTTAAAAATTTATTACACTTTATGTCAGTCATACGTCAGAAGATATATATATTATTCAAATATTTTATGAACTTTATTTTTAATATTTATATCTTAAAAACAATATCGATTTTTTTCTCACTAAGATATTTTTTTTCTTTTTTTTTTTTAATAATGGAAACCACTATGAAATTCTCTCCAATTCTACAACTATAGAAATTATATAATCTCTGTGAATTGGAAAAAAATATATATATTTTTCAAATTTAAACGTTTCAATTCGTTTGCTAACTTGAGCATATTGAGAAGACATTTAGCCTCCTTTTGGAACAACTGCTTTCGTGCTTTCGATTCTCACAGTTCTCAGATCACCACCCACTTGAATATTTTTTTTCTTTTTTTTTTTCTCTTTTATTGCTCTTTCTTATTTTTCGACATAGCTTGCATCATATAATAATATGCAAGAAATACGTGTTTCGACTTAAAAAAAAAGAGGAAGAATCAATTCTATTTGGATTCCCTTTCTTCAATACTTTTCAAGTCAAGGGTGAAATGTTAAATATTTTCTCTCGAGGATAGAAAAAAATGTAAATTTACTCTTGCGAATAAAACTATAACTTCGAAATTATTTTTACATTTTTTTCTAAAAAATAATTTACAATTTTAGTTATTATTTCTGTTTTTCTGTATTCTGATATATTATTTATTATTATTATTATTATTATACAATTATAATTATTTTGCAAAAAAAAATTTCAAAGCTAATTTATTTTTTCCTGTTTTACAATTAATAAAAACAAGTTTTTTGTCGAGAAATCACTTCCTTATTACGTACATTGATTTTTCCCCCTCCGAACATAAAATACAAGTAATAAAATATCTTTCTTGGTAAATAATTTCAAAATTTAATCAACGAACAAAATCTCAATTATACAGTATGAAAAAAAAAAATATTCCCCTGTTTTTATTATAGCTTTAATAAATAAAATCCAAGTAATTTTGATCCTTACCCTTGAGTATTTTTTTTTTCATGTTCAATTCCAAGGATTTATTTTACGACACATTCTAACCGCAATATTGAAAAAAAAAGAAATCGACTATTTCGAGGAGAAAAAAAAAGTGTGTATTTTTTATACAATAGTTTTTTTTTTTTTGCAAAAATGATAAATTTAATATAGAACTAATAGCGGAAAATAGAATCGTCAGTTTGTAAATAGACGTCAGGATAGTAACGATTAAATACCACTTAGTGTTGAGAACTGTCATTAAGATGGTAAAGCATAGAGTTAGAAACGTCGAAATACAATTTCCTACCAAGTTTGAGCAATTAACGTTATCAGGTTATTAATATCAAGGAGACAAGTTGTTAGATGTTGGATGAGAGTAATTCTCTCACCCATCGAGTCAGCTGAAGTCATCTTACTTTGCTTTTCCCTATGAGCATTCTCAGTTTAGGTCTCTCTCTCTCTCTCTCTCTCTCTCTTTCTCTTTGGATTCTGAGCCATTTCCAAGAACCTCGGGACCGCACTCACCAGTGGCGAATTAGTGGATAATTCCTTCTCTACCATACCACATTTTGCCACCCTCAGCAGCTTCACAAGGTGGCTCATGGCCTCTCGTTACTCTTCAAGAGAAATCTCTCTAGCAAACCCCACTTCTCCTTCTCCCCCTCGTACTTTCCTTTTGCTAACTATTCCTCTCCCTATAAAGGTAGGCAAGGCAACGTCTCTCTCTCTCTCTCTCTCTCTCTCTCTCTCTCTCTCTCCCCTCTCTCTCACTCTCTCTCTTGGCCCATTCAACGCACCATCGTTTGCCGAATAATTAATAGCGGCCTGTTTGCACGGGTAATCACAACCTTCCGGAACCACAAACTCGGTTCTCGATACTCGAGAGATTCGAGTTACTATCACGCAGACGTCCCGATATATACATATACATACACACACATATATATATATATATTAGGATACATTTTTTTCCCTTTTTTTGTTGAAAAAAAAAAACTTTCCGTATTTCACTCGTACTTTAAAATTCATTTCCTTTTTAAATGCTAATTAGTAATTAAAGCGAAGAAAAGTGAAAAGGAGAAGATACTCTTTACTCAAAGGAAGATTGAACTCTTTTCATATATAGAGAGGAATCCTTTAGTAACATCTGTAAAGTATTTGTCGTAATATTTTTTTTTTTTTTTATTCACATTTTTTATTAATTTTTTTTTTTTTGTTTTTAAGTGAAATTTATATCAACTAACAACATGTCACTGGAGTTAATTAAAAAGAACCGGTTTAAATAAAGGATTTCTTTTGTTTGCTCTTTATGAAAATTCCTTTGTTTCTAATCCTTAAAAGTAGAAAAAACTGAAAAATCACTGTTGTAGAAATTATAATTGTATAATAAAAAGAGAATTTAGAATGAAGAGAAAGAAAAGAGAATAATCTTTAAAAGTTGTCAAAATTTTTATTTATTTTATTTAAGAAAAATTTCATTTAATTTTATATTACATAAATGTTACGGGAAAAACGAATTTTTTTACTTTATCGAATTTGTTAATTTTAAAATTGAACAAAAGAAAATAAATGCTATTTAAAATTTTAAAAATAAATTATCAAATTAGTCAGACGCTATGTAAACTAATAAATACGATGAATTTTTTTTAAAGTTAAAATTGACATAGAAGAGCTGAAAAATTTATTAGGCTTTTTAAGTGAAGAAAAGTGTATTTAGTCTGACATTTTTACGATACATATAAATTAATTCATTTTTAAGTAGAGGAACAAACTTGAGGAATTTTTTATTTAAATAGCAAACATTTAAATTTAAGTGAAAGAAATTGAATTTGCTGAGACATTTTCACAATATTTAAATAGCGACTAAATATACAAAAAAAATTTATTTTTAATTAAAGAAAGATCGTTCAATTAAATGATTCGCAATCTTTATAGCATTTAAATAGTAAAAAAAACCAGTTTAGTCAGACTTGCTCTCAATTTCAAAAAATAATTTATCGCCATTTGTTTTACTTCACTTAACAAAAATTTATTTCCACATTTGGAGAAATTAATTCAGAAAAAACTTTTTTTTCAAAAATTTGATTTTTTTTCGCATTTGAGATATGCATTTTTTTTCGATATAAATTGGAGAGTTTGGAAAAGAAAAGAACGACGCGTAACAAAATTATTATTATTATTATGAAAAGATAATTACCGGTCTTTGTGATTCTTGCGGGTATTGGAAAAGAAATTGCCACTTGCGTTAAATATCATCTCCCCCTACCGAAATATCGCCCCTTGAATATTTCAAATGTTCAAGAGGGCTGACTTCAATTAGGTTTCAAGTCATAAAAAAAAAAAAAATCTCGTCGTCGCCGGAGGTAAAGTTACTTCGACTGGTACTTCCGCCGGAAGTAACGATGGTTCTATAATGAAATTACGAATTTCATGTGCAGTTGAAGCAACTATATATATATACACACACTAAACATCTACTGCATGTAAACATATTCCCTCTCCATCTGCGACTTACGAGTTCTACTAAGTTATATAGTTAGTTCCAATTTATTTTAAGTTCTATATAGCTGAGTAATTCTTCATTGTTCAAAATGTAAATTTTCAAACAAACATTTTATACCTACTATTCGAAAAGTTTCCAATTTAGTTCTAAATTGAACTTTTATTAAAAAAAAAAAAAAATTCAACTATTTTTTTTTTTTATTTCTCTTTTTTCTATATTACTTTTAAATTACTTTTTTTATATCGAGAAAATTTTATTCATTTGAATAACAAAAATCTTTGATAAAAATTTTCATATTTTCTCTCTTAATTTTTGAATCAGTGAGATTTCATAATGAAATAGTTGGAATTTAGCAATCACTAAATTCACTTCACATTTCATCAGTGAAAGTTCAGATTTAAATTCAGTTTAATAACTATTATTATAAAATAGAAAAAAGAATTTTAAAAAAATAAGACAAAATCTATTTTAAAGGGGTCAACAGAATATTTATTTCCGGGGGAGTATTTTTCATTCATATATATATATATATTTATGTGAACAGATTTCTGAGTCCTTTGACTAATACTTTCCACCGCAGAGTTTTATAACAGTGGTAAAAGGGAGGGGGGGGGATGTAAAAAAAATATACATATGTTCACTTTGCAATGAATTGGGGTACGTATTTTCTTGTCTGCTTGAAAAACAATTAAAACTTTTCCTACGAAACAAAGCACACATATATATTTTTTCCTGACAGTAATGAAAGAGAATTTTTTTTCATTTTTTTTTTTTACATATAGTTACAAGTTCTTTCTACTTTTGTTATTTTAATCCCATTAAATTGCAAAATAAAACAGAAATATTTAGTTCTTTTAATGTTTTTAAAAATTAATGATCCATGCATCTCTTTCTCTTTATCCTTTTTTGTCACTGTATAGGATCACATCGAACTTTAATTTGCTCTTTCTATTTTTCATTTACGACAATTGGATTCAAAGGGCTTTTCGAGAATACAGAATACAAGGCTCTATATATGTATATATATATGAGTGGAGAAATCGTTTAATCACCTTTGTAAATCACAAGTCTCGGCACTTCAATTTCCGCGTAAACGTTTAAATAAAAAGCTCTAAAAATAATGGAAATAGATTTTTTTAACCCTCTCTCTCTCTCTCTCTCATCATGAAAAAAAAAGAAAATCAGGAGCAAGGTAACCATGCAATTTAATGCATATTCAGCAGTGGTATAAGAATTCGATTCTGGGTCTTGAAAGAAGGGGGCTAAATGAGAAAAGGCGGTGGATGTTGAAAATGGGTTTCTCGGGAGCTGGCGGACGTTTATTAGAGAACGAGAGTGTGTGGCAAAAAAGAAAGGCCAAAAGCAGCTTAACAAACTGCTGAAACCACACCTCTTGGGGATTTTTATATATTCTTATATATATCTATAATAGGCTTCGTCAGGAATACGCAATACAATTTTCAAGAAACTTCACGAAAAGTCTCGTTTAAAAAAAAAAAAACCCTTTTCAAATCATTTTTTTCAGCTAATCTGAATTATTTTCTCCAATTTCTGAACAAAATAGATAAAAAAAAAAATTTCCTTACTTAAAATAAAAAAAAATTTAAATAATTTAAAAATAATTAATTTTTTTAAAAATATTTTTGCCATATAAAATAAAAAGATTTCTGAAATAAAATGTTTTTTTTGAACAAAAGGAGGAAATTTTTTTTTTTTATAAAAATTTCTAAATTAAGAGAAACATAATATAAAATTTGCATACCTTGTAGGGTCCCAAGTTTTCAACTATACATTCGAAGATGGCTTCACGACCAACCGACACAGTAAGGTTATTCAAGGGCTTTCCAAATCTCGGCAAGTCTGCAACAAGCCGGGGACATGGTTAGTTCGAAACATCAAGTTTAATAAGGAAGTGCTTCTCTTAGTGCTGAACCAGCTTCCCTTTGTGCAAACAAAAGTTTAAGTTTCGGGTCACTAAATTGATGATTTTATGCAAAAACCATTGTTACCTTCTCTGCAAAATGTAAGATATCAATAATTATTAAAATCATTTTACACCATCTTTATTTTGTTTTATTTCTTTTCTAATTTTCTCTATTTTTTTCCGATCTCGTTCATTTTTATTCATTTCAAATTCTGTGCTTTATGAGATTTTTTTTTTTTATTATATTGTTAATCTAAATATGAAATAAGAAATATTGTCTGACGAAAACTTTTTATCTTTCTCTACCGACGATAAAAAAAAATCTCTCTCTGCCTCTCACTTTGATAAAAGAAATAAATAGGAATATATCCTGTCAAAAAATAGAATACAAGGGAACAAATGAATTTTATCCGGTGACTATAACTTTTATTTTTTTTTCGTCTCCTACACTATATAAAACTTTATTCTCCCTTCGATGGAAAATTATTGATAGAAGGGAAAAAAAAGAACTATATAGTTATTTGCAAATCGTGTTGTTTTGAAAGTACGTTTCATTTTTTTTTTCCTGACCAAAAACTCTCTCTTTCTATACTGATCGTAGATTCATATTTATTCTCTATCTCTCTTTTACTCTTCGACAAAGAATTATGAAAACAGAATAACAAAAGAGAAAATGAAATACGTGTCTGACTATAACTTTCTGTTACTACTCGTGGTTTTCTCTCTCTCTCTCTCGTCAACGAAAAATTATTCACAAAAAGGAAAATTATTTTAATCATGCTAAGCAGAATACAAAATAAGCATCATGTATGTCTGACTAAAACCTTCCGTCTCTACTACTATATGTGTACATTTATGTCCCCTCTTATCTTTCCCAGTAACAAAATATTCAAAAAGAAAAAAAAAACTATTTTATCACATTACGACTGTATGAAATTTATTATTTTGTTTTAAAATACGAGAAATATTTTATCATTTATTTTTATTTATACAAATATTAATGTTTATATAAATAAATATAGAAATAAAATAGAAATAAATGGAAATAAATAGAAATAAAATAGAATTAATTGTGTTTGCTCGTTTTTTTTTATAAACAAGAAATTAGGAGGAAAAAAAAGTGGCATTTATATTGCCTTCAGACTATTTTGTATATGATACCTGATGCGTGACTAATATCTCGTTAAAAGCGTGTTTTAAGATCGCGTGTGCTTTTCATTTCAAGAAGCCCTATGAAAAGCTAATGCGTGAAATATGTGTCAGTATCTGTAATGTAATCTTATGGCAACTGTGGTAAAATCAATGATAATAAGTCATGTAAACAGGCAATAAATTATGCTAAATATGTAATAAGTCTCTGATTTCGCGAAGAAATCAACTAGTAACAGAGACGAAAAACAAAAAGAAAAACGAACAGAAAACAAAAAAAAAAAACAAAAATAAAACTTGTGAATAGATTTTTTTGCAATGAAAGAAAAATTTAAAAAAAATTTATAACTTTTTTTCGATTTAAATATTAATAAATAGTAATAAATTATTATCACTATATAATTATTAATCACGATTTATGTCAAAAGTGTCGTAAAATTATTATTCTTTTTTTTTTTCTTTGCCTTTAAATAAACGTTATAAAACTTATGGCTGCGAAAATCTTTTGGAAGAGCCACTTTCTGGCCAATTAAAAAGACTTTAATGACAGCATTTATGATCGTTAGTTAGTGAGATTGTAACGCCTTACGTTTCATTCTAAACTGAGTAATAAGACTATATAAAATGGAATGTGAAATTTTAACTACCCCTCTTTAGGTTTTGCTAGTTACTTGAATCTATGCCATCAATTTTATAATGTCACATAAATACCTTAGATAATTCCTAAACTAATGTCAATATCATAAATTTATCATATAAATAATGTGAGGAAAAAGATCCTTTTAGAAATTTAATAAAAAAAAAAATTATGTAGAAAAGAATTTGGTTAATAAATCTGTTTAATTATTTTTAATTTAATTGTTTTATTATGGCTAAGGAAACAATTTCTTAGAAATCGTTGCTACAGAACAAACACCTTTCCTAAGGAAAAAAAACCTTAGCAACCGTCGCTAAGGAAAAAAAACCTTAGCAACCGTTACTAAGGAAAAAAAACCTTAGCAACC
The DNA here is from genome assembly GCF_019393585.1 of Leptopilina boulardi. Lineage (NCBI taxonomy): Eukaryota > Metazoa > Arthropoda > Insecta > Hymenoptera > Figitidae > Leptopilina > Leptopilina boulardi. Next base: position 612,561 of record NW_026138019.1, read on the forward strand.
GTCGCTAAGGAAAAAAAACCTTAGCAACCGTTGCTAAGGAAAAAAATACTTAGCGACCGTTACTGAGGAAAATAAATCTTAGCAACCGTTGCTAAGGAAAAAAATACTTAGCAACCGTTGCTAAAGAAAAAAATCCTTAGCAACCGTTGCTACAGAACAAACACCTTTCCTAAGGAAAAAAAACCTTAGCAACCGTCGCTAAGGAAAATATAATCCTTAGCAACCGTTACTAAGGAAAATATAATCCTTAGCAACCGTTACTAAGGAAAAAAATTCTTAGCAACCGTTGCTAAGGAAAAAAATTCTTAGCAACCGTTGCTAAGGAAAAAAATACTTAGCAACCGTTACTAAGGAAAAAAAACCTTAGCAACCGTTGCTAAGGAAAAAAAATCCTTAGCAACCGTTGCTACAGAACAAACACCTTTCCTAAGGAAAAAAAACCTTAGCAACCGTCGCTAAGGAAAATATAATCCTTAGCAACCGTTACTAAGGAAAATATAATCCTTAGCAACCGTTGCTAAGGAAAAAAATACTTAGCGACCGTTACTGAGGAAAATAAATCTTAGCAACCGTTGCTAAGGAAAAAAATACTTAGCAACCGTTGCTAAAGAAAAAAATCCTTAGCAACCGTTGCTACAGAACAAACACCTTTCCTAAGGAAAAAAAACCTTAGCAACCGTCGCTAAGGAAAATATAATCCTTAGCAACCGTTACTAAGGGAAATATAATCCTTAGCAACCGTTACTAAGGAAAAAAATAGTTAGCAACCGTTGCTACGGAAAAAAAACCTTAGCAACCGTCGCTAAGGAAAATATAATCCTTAGCAACCGTTACTAAGGAAAATATAATCCTTAGCAACCGTTACTAAGGAAAAAAATACTTAGCAACCGTTGCTACGGAACAAACTCCTTTCCTAAGGAAAAAAACCTTAGTAACCGTTGCTAAGGAAAAAAAACCTAGCAACCATCGCTAAGGAAAAAAAATACCCTTAGCAACCGTTGCTATAAGGAAAAAAAATCCTTAGCAACCGTTGTTAAGGAAAAAAATTTTAGAAGTTTAATTTTAAATTAATTTTAATATTTACGTAAATATGACAAAATAAAAATAATTTTTTTTTCGAAAGATTAAAACAAAGTTTTCATATTTATACCAAAAGCGCATATATATGTGGCTTATGTTTTAAAGTTGTAAATTGAATTAATTTCACTTTATGCGATGAAAGTGCTTCTTCTCATGAGAATTGGTGTATACACGTCGAAAAGACGGAAGCAAGTAATGAAATTGATGGAAGGACTATAGTAACAACGAGACACAAGGGCTGCGTGCCAGAGAGAGAACTGTCTATAGTCTTCGCATCGAATTGGTCTCACAAATCAGATTAATTAGCAACTCGTCGGCTATTGCACTTGAACGAATATATATAGAGAGAGAGAGGGAAGCAGAGATCCTTGCTTTGAGGCTAAGATCACATCGAATGTATATTGAGAGACGCTTCAGGCCACTGCCATATCTGACCTCGTATTATATAGACAATACTCGTAAGCTTTCTCTTTGATCCTATTGGTCAAATAACAATCAAAATTGTTGTTCATTCTATTAGAAAATTCAAAGTTACATATTTATTTCTTTTTTCCTTAAAAACAAATTTTTCAAAATAAAATTATAGAAAAAAAGAAAATATTTAACATATTCCTTTTTTATTGGTTAATTAATAATTAAAAATTGAGAAAAAAAAAAAATTCTCCAATTTTCTATAAAATCGGATTTGTTAAAAAATGTGTGGGTATTTTGGCACGATGAGACAGTTTTATGGTTTCCGGTCCACAGTCGAAAGCCTTACAAGGTCCGTCCACTTGTGACGAGCAAACCACAGGAGAAAATCAATAAAATTTCAATGATATATATACTCAAATATTATTTGATTTTAATTTAAAATTAATTATTATGGTATTATTTTTTTCAATATATTATCAGCAAGAGATAAAAAAGAGAATTAATTTTTGTTTGAAATTTTTTTTTTTTTTTAATTTCTTTCTGTCTTTATAACCGAGTGGTGTAAAATATTACTTCAATAATAAAGGAGTCACTTTTGTTCTTCATTAATAGATAATTAAAAAGAGAGATACAATTTCTAGGAAAGCAGTGAAGGTAATTAAATTTTACTCAACGATTGAGGAAAGAGACAAATTAAATATATGTTTGAGAGATGGGAACGATTGTGAAGATTGCTTTTTTTACTTCTGAAAGATTCTTATATAAGACTTTATTTTTCAAAAGCTCTTAACATCTGATGAATAATTGCTTGAATTAATTTTTTTTTTCTAATTATTATACCTAATATTAAAAAGTAGAAGATTAAAAACAATTGTATTAAAAAAAAAGTTTAAGAATTATAAATAAGAAGACAATATTTTAAGATGGAAAAAATTTTTTGAAAATTGGTAAAAATTGAGATAAATACAAAACAAAATTGTTGGTTCAAAATATATTTAATTTAAATAAAAATTATTTTATTCTAGTAAATATTTATTTACTTTCAATAAATATTTATTTAAGTAAATATTTATTTGTTTCGAGTAAATATTTATTTGCTTCAAGTAAATATTTATTTGTTTCGAGTAAATGTTTATTTGCTTCAAGTAAATATTTATTTGATAATAATAAAGTAATAAGAATAAAATAATTTTTTTTTCAATTGTAGTTATCGAAAAGAATGGAATTTAAAAATATCTGAATGACAATCTGCCATTATCGTATATCTCTTGTTGTTTTGGCGTCGTTCTGATCGCGTGACAATGCCTGACATATAAAGTACATCAACGTCATCACTTCGTTCGGTATTGTTAGCCGCAACTTGAACGGATGTCTTACAATCCTTGCAAGAATATTCCAAGTGAATTTTGCCTAATTAACATTGGAATGGGCAAAGAGAGTGAGAGAGATAGAGAGAGAAAGAGAGAGAGAGAAATTGGATGAATTTCCATTGCGGTGGCAATAAATCGACGAAGAAACAGATAAGCCTTTATATCGCGGTCCTTTTGTCGAAAGATTAAGTCTCTCTAAAAAAAAGGCTTCACTATTTTCACATATATAGAAATACACAAAGCAAAAAGTTGTTCCAACCAATTTAGTTACAAAATCCTTCTTCAATTTCCTAATTGTTTCCACTTTATATAAAACAGAATTTCCTTCAATAAATTCTTAAGCTCTTCATTATGCTAATGTTAAAGTTAAAATAATTACCATTAGTTTAATGATAAGATTTTAATTATTTTAAAATTCAAAATTTCAAAACAAAAAATAAATAAAAAAAAAAACTGAACCCATTTAAAAAAGAGATAAAATAACGATAAAAAATTTTGGGCTTAAGGTTTTTTTGCATAGATAGTCCCACCAGTGAGATTTATAAGATTTTCAAAAGTTACCAAAACTTTCTTTTCAAGTTATATATTCTTTCGGAGGGCTTTAAAAAGAGAATACGTTATATCTTTTTGCACTATATATAGGAGAAAATATTTTTGCTTTACATATAAAGAAGCAACTTTAAGACTTTAAAGTCACTATAAAGAATTTCAGTGACATTAAAGAGGAGTGGGGGGGGGGGGAATTTTTTTCTTTTTTTATATATATATGTATAGAAAGTAACACAAATTTCATGAGGATAAGCGGAATTGAAACGTCACGGTTCTATTGTAATTGTTCATGAAACGAATTAACGGTACACACGCAATGCACTTTAACTTATTCAAGAGTGTGCGGTTGCCAACCTATCTCAGTTTACTCGCATGTAAAGTTTAATATATGTGGCCGCGGCATGAAGAAAACAGCTCATTGGGGTTCAGCAACCATATAGTCCACAAAAAAAAGTTTCATCTCTCTCTCTCTCTCTCTCTCTCTCTCTCTCTCTCTCTCTCTCCCTCCGAAAGTCTTGAAAGTTAATTACCTAACTTCAACAAAACCCTTGAAACTGTGTATATATATACAGCATGAGAAAATAAATCTTACAATTCAGAGCAAAAAAAAAAAATTTTTTTTTCAATCATGGTTTCTATATGAATAAATCTGATTTTCAAGAAACTTTTAATGGCATAAATTTGTTACATAAAAACAGACTATTGACATCTTAAATTCATAATAAAATATATTTTATATGAAAAATGACAAATTGTTAATATAATAAAACTCTTCTTTTCAATTTTCGTGTATTTTTTTTTTTTACTGCTAATTTAAAAAAAAGGGAGAAAGAATCTTAAATATATATTACAATTGAGAAATAAATTGCCGTAAAGCCTCCTAATTATGCGCAACTAACAAAGTATGAAAATTGGGACGTCTGACAAAGGATACCTTTTCTACTGCATTTCGTATTTAGTGTCTGACTGTGACGTTCAGTTTCCACTTCAGAAAGCATCTCTCGTCGCAGCTTTTGAAATGTGGAAGGTGAATTTCAATAGAATAGGCAGTTTTTTTCTAAGATTTCAAAAGCTGTACATTTTCCACTGTATCTTGAAACGTGGTGATTATTATTTATTTATTTTAAGACTACAAAGAACAAAGCAATAACAAATAATCATAAATTATAAATAATAGTAAATAATAATTAATTATTAATATTATCAAATACAGAATATCAGAGCAATTTCTATTTAAGCGATTCTCTAATTTATTGAGAGACGTTTTCGTGTCGATATATATTATCCCTAAAGCCGAGATTATAAATCACTGTGGAATCGAATTCGATGAATCCGCTGATTTGTCTCAGCGATGTTAATGATAATAATTTTCATCACATCAAATTCACCGTAAACTATTTTTAATTTCTGCTAATCTGTGTTAAATTTTGCTCTTTTTCAAAAAAAAAAATTAATTTCAAGGACATTAAATTTTACCTGCAAAAATTTTTCTCATGAGAGCATAATTTTAATTTTTTCTCCTAATGACATTATTATCACGGGATACATTATATACTTTTTTATACATTTACTGTATATACCGATGGACAATTGTTGATGTTTTATTATAAAAATTTTTTTTCAATTTTCCCGCAAGAATATTACAACCCTCTTTTCGAAGAGTGGAACTTTGTTACCCATGCAATGTACCATCCACAAGCAATCATGAAGCGCTTTAATTAAAAATTCTATTAATTCTCTGTGAGTTCGCTAACTGGTTAGTTGCTCTCTCTCTCTCTCTCTCTCTCTCTCTCTCTCTCTCTTCACCTCTGAAGACCAAAGAGCTTCATTTGGAAAAAGCTTTAATAAAGTAATATTTAAATAATTATTTATTTAAAACAAGTTGAGTGAATAACGAAACCAATATTACTGATAAAAATTTCGAAAATACGAAAAATAATACTAAAAAATAAATTTTGTCGAAAAAATAAGGATAACTTTTCCCATACAAAAAGAGCAAAAAAAATATTATTTCAATTCTTCTTAAAAGTTAAAAAAATTTATTTTACAAAAAAAAAGGTGAAAGCTCCTAATTTATTTCAATTGATTGAATATAAAAAAAAAGTAAACAATTAAATTTTAATTAGATAGGGAAAAAAAATGAGATTTTATATTGTACAAACGCGAGTAAACCAGATCGTTTTATAGGATCAAAGGAGACTTTGCAAATATGAATAATAATTAATTGGCATGCCGAGGTAAACTCAGTTGAAACTTAATGCATCTCATTAAGGCTTATCTTTCAAATTTCCTTTTTAGTTAAGAAATATGTACATTTTTCAAGGATTTGTAAAATTCAACCATCTATCCAAGAATTTTCTCTCTTGATAAATGAGATGTAACTATAGTATATAGTAATCCTTGTATATATATATATATATTCAATTTTAATATTTTCCATAAGCTGTGTTAAGAATATATATATAGAAGATATAAAATCTCACATGCAAAATAAACATAAATGAGAAGAATAGCTAAGAAGGGTATATACTTGAAGTACAAAAGTTTTTTGCAAAAAAAAAAAGATTTCTTCGAAAAAAAAAATGAAAATTTGTAAAACTACCATCAAACTATAAAATTCATGACCTTTTGGCAAAGTACAATAAGAGCCACTCACAAAACTTCTTTATTCCTAATTGAGAAAAATTTCTTCAAAATGCTCTTACTTCCATTTCTCCCAACAAAGTTAAAGAGGGTAAAGTAGAAAAAAATTTCAAATTAACTAGAAAAGTTTCAGTCGAACAGCATGAGGCAAGATGTATGATTTGTTTGTAAATCAGAATTTTTTTTTTCTATTAAAATATTAACAACTGAAAAAAAAATTTTAATTGATTAGATATCAAATAAATATTTCCTTGAACCAAATAATTTTTGCCAGTAAAATTTTACTCAAAAGAAAAAAGTGACTAAAATTATTACATTTAGTGAATAAAAAAAATATTTTTTTTTTATATCATATTTCATTGAATTTGAATAAAATAGAATCATAAAATTTACATTGATTTTTTGTCAATTTTTTGCAATTGAAAAAAAGGGAATACTAACGAAGCACTTGTTTCAGAGAAAGAAAAGAAGAAAAAGTTATTTTAAAAAATTCTCCTTTATCTCCGCGAGGAAGGCTGTCTTTTGACAAATCCAACATCAGAGCAAAGGTTGAAACTTAAAGGCGAAGGGATGATGATTCAATTCGTCTCAGAGAAAGAGAGAGAGAGAAATAAAACAAACAGAAAAAAATTTTTATTTCATCTCTTTATTTAGTACGATTTCCCAATAATGACAAAAAGTTAAAGAAACAATTTTTCAAAAAAACTACATTTTTTCCTTTAAACATATAGAATTTATTTCAGTTGAAGAAAAATAAAAGTTTTTTTATTATAAAACTTGTTTGTTTTAAAGTTTTTAAACACTTTTTAAAAACCAATTTTAGAATATGTATAAAAAGTATAACTCGAAAACTATTTAACGAGAGAGAAATTTTTCGGCAAATTAATTCAAGTTTTACTCATCAAGTAAAATTGTTATTCAGAATTCCGAGTTGGCCAAATTAAAACTAATAAAATCGAATAAAAAAATATTTAACAAAGTTGGAAAAGGAAAAATTGAGTCATTAGAAACTTTTTTATTGAATTTATTTCTCATATTATGGAAATTGTTATTCTTTACGTGGTTGCGATTATTTTGATAAATTAAATATATTGTATAAATAAATATAATAAATACAAATCCAAAAAATTAGTATAAATCCTTTATTTGTCATTTTATTATTAATTAATTATTACTTTATTATTATTTTATTGTAATTTTATTAATAATTAATTTATTTATTATTAATTATTAATTTATTATTAATTACGTGAAGAAAAATTATTTACTCTTTCGAAATGTTAATTCTTGCATACATATATATATATATAGCTGCAGAGAGTTTCAATTAAGCGTCAACGGGAGTAGCTTGTGTAATAAGCTTTTGGAAAGTTCCGCGTACCTGAATTTGGCGCAACTATTTGATTTACAATTATAGCCACGAGCCAACGAGCTTGCAGGTACGAGACTCCTGATTATCGCTGGGGAATCCGTCGAACGAAAATCGATTTGGCAACTCCGACGCGGATACCTATAATTTGTGACACGCGATCTCCCGCACCAAATGAAAACTTGATGCCGCGTCACGTGTGCGGATATTTCGCGTAGCACCGCTCATTTTACGCTATTCACTCATTGTCGACGAAATAAAAAAAAAAAAAAACCCCAAGAATATTTTTCATTTTTTATTTACAATTTTCGTATATAATAATACTTTTTTATACACAATTCCTGAATATATAAAAGTCAAAAAAAAAAAATTTGCGGCTAAATTTCTCAAAAATGGATCATTTACAATTTTCAAAAAGTAATTAATTTTTTTTTATGTCCCAGGTAGAAAAATTAACATTACTAACGTTACTAATATTACTAATGTTACTAACGTTAGTACCTATAAAAAAAAGAAAATGTTTCTAAATTGTATTTTTGCAGAAACTTGTCGAAAATCGACCACCAGGAAGTATTTAATGTTCTTACCCGCACTTTTTATAATTTTCATTTCTATTATCACATCCACTTTTATATTTTCATTACCGTTTCCACTTTCACTTTTTCTAATTCTCATTCGCACTTCCATTCCCACTCTTTCTAATTCTCCTTTCCACTTTCACTTCCACTTTTTTATTTTCATTACCACTTCCACTTCCACTCTTTCTAATTCTCCTTTCCACTTTCACTTCCACTTTTTTATTTTCATTACCACTTCCACTTCCACTCTTTCTAATTCTCATTTCCACTTTCACTTCCACTTTTCTATTTTCATTACCACTTCCACTTCCACTTCCACTCTTTCTAATTCTCATTTCCACTTTCACTTCCACTTTTTTATTTTCATTACCACTTCCACTTCCACTCTTTCTAATTCTCATTTCCACTTTCACTTTCACTTTTTTATTTTCATTACCACTTCCCTTTTTCTAATTTTCATTCCAAATTCTAATCCCATTTTCTCCACTTCTAATTTTCATTAGCTGTTGCCATTTCCACTTTTTTTAATTACCATGGATGGAAATTAGAAAAAGTGAAAGTGATAATGAAAATTTAAAAAATTAGGAATGGAAGTGGGAGTGAAAATATAAAAAAGTTGTAATGAAAATAAAAAAAGTGGAAGATGAAATGGGAATGAAAATTAGAAAAAGTGGAAGTGAAGTGGGAATGAGAATTAGAAAGAGTAGAAGTGAGAATGGAAGTGCGAATGAGAATTAGAAAAAGTAGACGTGGAAATGGGAATGAAAATTAAAAAAAGTATAAGTGGAAGTGAAAGTGAAAGTGTAAATGGGAAAGTAGTGGCAAAGATTCTGTGAAAATATATTTTAGAAACTCTTAATTTTTTTATATAGGTACTAACGTTAGTAACATTAGTAATATTAGTAACATAAGTAACGTTAGTAACGTTAATTTTTTCACCTGGGGTAAATTAATTATTTACTCCTGTAGTGATGAATATAATAATTTATACAAACAATTCTTGTTTGTGTTAATAATTTCAAAAATTCTTTGATTACACTAAGAGTAAAAAAAATTAATTAACATTAAAAATTAAAGAATTTTAATTTTATTTTTGGATTTTAATATCCGATGGAAAAATTTTTATTCTTTTTAATAATAATATATTTTCGTTTTACATATATATATTTTTACGTTTTTTGATTCTTTTTTTAAATTTCCATTTATCCCCTCTCGGAAAATTCGATAATTAATCAAAAAATCCAAAAATTGAAAAAAATGTCTGTCTGTCTGTAGGTTTTGCGTTTCGTGCAACACGCAAATACGACTAGTTCCCGAATCAAGTGAAACTTGTCAGTCTGTTAGCGGTTGACCTAACTTAAAATCATCAATTGATAGAATTCAAAAATGAATGTGAAAAACTTTTTGGATCGTAAAAAATCGAGAAATTTGAAAAAAAAAAACCTAATTAAAGGAGAAAATATTTTTTTAATTTTATTCGATAAAAAAAAATTGATTTAAATTAACATTTCGTGTTGTTTAATTAGATTACATGAAATTAATGGGCTACTTGGATAAATTATTGACTACTATAGGCACATTTCAAAATCCAATATGTACATATGTACTTTAGATCTATCTTTACTCTTGTAATTGTTTCTGACACAGTTCGAATACAAAGGAACTCATTAAGTACGTAAATGGATCCCTTTGAACCCTTGTGAATCGGTTACCATTTGATTACAGGAGTACTTTGATATAGCTTAAGATTCGATCCATCACAAAGGTTAGAGGCTGGCATTCTTTTCCAATATATATTTTCTGACCCAAGATTCGCAAAATTATTACACAAAAGAAAATTCAATTTTTTTTTTCACAGATAAAAAAAAAACTCATTAAGAAAATTTTGATTTTAATTTCAGATAATAAAAAAAAAAAAAAAATGGTCTCTCTCTCTCTCTCTCTGGAAATGTTGGTACATTAATGTAAATCAATATGGATGATATTGATAGTATTTTCAATCAATGACAATGTCATAATGTTCTCTCCATAATAATACTTGTTAAAACAATGCACGTCATTCAATGAATAACAGTTTCAAATAATTATTATATAGAGTTTTGTTTTTCCATATATATATATGTGTATATAAAAAATATTTCTGGCAATTAATTTTTATATTCCGTGATATTAAATTTTTTTGCCAATATTTTGCTATATATATAATCGTGGCGCAAATTTTTTGGAAAAAAAAATTGTGAAGAGAAAAAAAAAATTTATGTTCCCTATTTTTATAGTAAAATTTACAGTGGCTTAATCCAATCAGTGGAAAATTTTCGGTTCGTTAGAGTGTTGGCACTGTGTTATCAGTAGTATAGTAGTTTGTTGGTCGTTAAATTGCTCACGACTTATTTGCCAACAAAACCAGGGTATTAGCACACAGTGACGCGTTAATATATTGACAGGTTATTTACCGATACTGGACATTGGGAAAAGCAAGGACTGAACGATCCATATAGGATGTGCCATTGAAGATAATCGACGAATTTTACGCGTATAATATACTACCGAGAGAAAGAGAGAGAGAGAGAGAGAGAGAGAGAGAGAGAGAGAGAGAGAGAGACGATTAGACCAAGGGAGATGGTGTTTAATTAATTCGAGTTAAATAACTGATTATAAAATAGTTGGCGTGTCAAACAAGGTGCGCGTTCATTTTAAACGAAAAACGAACAACCACACCGTTATATATATATATATATTTATATCGGTCGAGAGTTTAGGTAGATGAGATTCAGTAATGAGGTTGATAATAGGGTTGGTTATATACAGCATGGTCGTCCCCCCCCCCCTGTCATTGATTTTCATATACTAAAACTTAATTTGTCAGAAAATATTTTTTTTCTCTCCAACACAATTTTTTCCCATTTTTTTTTTTTTTCAGTTCATTAAAATTTTTTCAATTTTTCCAAACTTTTATTTTTATTCCTAAATTTTTTCTAAAAAGTTATTTTATATTTATTTAAAAAAAAAATAACCAACTTTGTTTATTAAATACAATAAAACGATAATTAATCCGTAAAGGTGTTGTAAAATTTTTTTTTTTTTGGAAAAATGTTTTCGAAAACTTGTTTTTCTTTCGGGAAATTTTTTTTTTCCTATATAGACAGGAAAATATATTTATACAAGGAAAATGACCTTTTTTTTGATATAGATGTTGGAAATCGGGAAAAGCTTAATTCGTGAAAGGCAGTTTGCTTTTTGAACAAGAAATTTCATGGTGTGACGTGAGAAAAACCTATTTACCTTCATACCACCGAGCGACAGCTTTAGAATTTCCGCTAAAAAAAAGAAAAAAAGGGAAGATGAAAAAAAAATTGTTTGTACGTTAAAAAGAAATGAAAAGTAAAGCTTTTGGTGGCAAAGTGAAAAAACATCGTTAACATCTTATTTCGCGCTTAGATATCATCAGAGAAAAACGTTAATATAATTTATTCATCAAAGAGATAAATTTTTTTTGTTATTTATTGGAGAATTTATTAAAACATATCAATATTATATTGAATTCACCTTTCTTCGAACAGAAATTATTTTTAGTTTGACACCATATACCAAATTTCAAATAATCCACATTGTGTCAATCAAGAATTAATAAGTTCAAATATATATATAAATAACAGATAAATTACAAATAAATTATATCGAAATTTCATTTTTCTTGACAGGTAAGTAATTGACAAACGAGAAATACAATTCTGCTTAATTCTCATTAAATTAATTAATTAGCCGATTAAAAATTCGATATAATTTATTACAATTGTCAATAATTAAGTAATGCTGTATTATTATTAAAACTAATTACATTAATTATTATAAAATTAATTATTAATTATTATTATTATTATAAAAAAAAATTATAAATTGCGAAAAACATTTCTTAGTAATAAAATGATTTTAAAAAATGATTAATTAAAACAAAACAAATTTTGTTTTCATTTTTTTTTTAAATATTTATAAAATGAAATAAATTCGAGAAATTCAAAAGGTGTGGAAGTTGGATAAACCGAGAAAGTCAATACCTATAGCAGCGTAAAGTTTTTTTTTTTCTCAAAAAGAAAAACTTACAAGTTTCTTGCATGTTTGTAAAAAAAAAAAAAAATGCACAATAATTGCACGCTACAGGTATATACGGAAATCGGATAATAACGAAATTATTCCGGTGACACGAGAATAACAGATGGATTGCATGCAGATGATAGTCTCTATGTGAACTGATGTGAACAACTGTAAAATACGAGTAGAGGGAAGAGTTGACAAATGTTTACGATGTGAACTACACGCAAAATCTATGTGTTTCGTTTGTCATTTGATATACCAGAGAGAAACTAAATTACCAATTTTTTTCAAATATTTTCCATCTAAAATCTACAATATATCAATCAACCTAATTAATATGTTAATTAATTAACTATTCACTTCAATAATTAATTAACAGAATAAACTTTAAATTAAAAAAAAAACCACAAACAAATATTTAAATTCAAAAAAGGAAACTGCAAAAAGTAAGAATTTTTTGTCTATAGAAAAAAATTTAGAGGTTTTCAAAAAATGTTATACACCCCTCTTTTTTTTTCATCGATCGTTTGGGAAAATAAATTTATTTCTAATTCATGAGACGAGGGTTAGAAATCTCATTGAAAATTTAAAGAATTTTATTTATTGATGAGATTTTTTTTTTATTAAACCACCATGTATATTCATTTATTTTTCTTTTTCAAAAAAAAAGTGCAAACGACATAACATGTAGAATTTTTTTTTTTTCCTATCAAAGGTTGTTGAAGTATTATGCAAGTAGCTATAAAGTAAAAAGAAGGAGTATCTTTCTATAACTCACGTTTTCATAAAGTGGAAAAAAAGAGAGAAGGGGAAATGAAATCTTATGTAAGATAAAAGATCGGGTAAAAATGTGTCTGACTAAAATTTCCTTCTACCACTTGTACAATCAATGGAGAAATTTAAATCTTTTGTCTGACTAAAACTGACGTTCACTACTTTTGCGAAATTACTGTTATATAGTAGTGAGAAATATGACACGCATTTAAAACGTTATGTCTGACTAAAATTCTCTCTTACTACTTATAAAAAAAATACAATCGAATTTTACAACAGGAAATTAAAAATAAACTTTTTAAAAGATTTGCCAGACTAAAATTGTCTTTACTACTAATAAAAAATTACTAATTTTAATTTTGTCTGACTAAAACCACCTTTTACTACTTACAACAAAATTATTCGTTTTTAATTCTAAAATATTACTGGCAGAAATTTTTGAATAGTAAATATATAAAAATTATGTTTAAAAAATTATGTCTGACTAAAACTGACTGTAACTACTGAAATTAATATTCCATGATCTTACAGCGATCAGTTTGCCTATAACTGTCCTTTTTCTACTTTGAGAAACATTACTAGAAGTATATCAATTTCTGTCTGACTAGAATTGACTCTAACTACTGAAATTAATATAATACGAACTTAAAATAATCAGTCTGACTTTGAATGTACTTTTTCCACTTTGAGAAACATTACTTGAAGTATATCAGTTTTTGTCTGACTGAAATTGACCCTTACTACTGAAATTAATAGAATACGAACTTAAAATAATCAGTCTGACTTTGAATGCACTTTTTCTACTTTGAAAAAAATTACATGACTTCAATCAGTTTCTGTCTGACTAAAATTGACTCTAACTACTGAAAATAATTTTCCATGAACGAAAAACAATCAATCTGACTATAAATGTAAAAAATGTCTCTTTTTAATTTAAAAATATTTTTAAATCGAATTTCTTCAATTTAAAAAAAATTTCCCTCTACAAGAAAACTATTTTTGCATTCTGTACAAGATTTGAATTCTCATTTCTTTACATAAACGATGTTCTCATTATCAGTAAAATCTTTATATATAGCTATATATTTTAGTTTAACTCAACAAACTTCAAAAATTTTATTACCATGCCAATAAAACTTGTATTACTTTCTCTCTCATATTGATCCTAGTTTCGAAACTATACAATATTGATGAATAAAGTCAGCCACCAAATGAAATTTATTCTCAAAAACTCTTCCCCCACATATGTGCATTAAAATTTTAGATTTTCAACATCCTGATTTTGAATATGCAAAACTTTTCCATATAATATACATTGTTTAAAGCAAAAATATTAAAAAAAAAAAAAAAAAAATACACCACATTTTCATAATATTGCTAATAAGCTATTTTACCTTAATATGGAAAATATGTGTTTTTTTTAATAACAAAACAAGAATGTATTTTCTCAAAATAATTAACCTATTTATCCTTTCATCTGTGTTAAATTAATTTAAACAAAAATTTTCATAAAACAACATAGATAATTAAAGAAAAATTATAATTTTTCAACACATCAAAAGAAATTTAATTTTCCTCCTTTTATTTATAAATGATTATTAAAGAGAAATTTTTTTATGTTTAATAAATGCGAGGTTTTATAAAAAATGTATGATAAAATTGTGTATTAACTAAAAGTGTTATTTACTAACTTATTATTTAACTCTTTTTGTTTTTAGAATACTGGGAAAAAATCTCGAAAAAAAATCTCTAAAAAAAAATTTGCATTGCATTTTATATTAGTATTATTTTTAAATGAAGCAATGCGCGAGATAGAATTGTTTTTTCGCTTCGTTTTCGTGTTTAAATAAATAATTTATTATCATCATTGACAAGTATATAAATAAATAACAAAAATTACCATACCAATGAAACAATGAAACATTTTCCTAAGGGGAAATAATTTTCCAACTTGGCTTGCACAGAATAAGAAACAGAATAGGTAAATATAGTACTTCAGATGCTTTCACACGTTCCTTACATAAGGTAAAGTCATCTTAATGCCAGGATTCGCTTATAAAGGATTAAAATGTTCTTCTATGCATATACATACACGTTCGCATAGGTATTAAGAAACCTTTGAATCGTGAATATCAAAGTAACGATAATTATAATGTAGAGATAAGAAGAAATATTACAAAATGAATAAGTCTATTTTTTTTTACAATATTTCACAGAAATCCATGTCACATTCGATGTTTCTATTTTTTTTTATTAAAAAATTGTAATTCGAAAATAAATTTTAAACTATAATTAAAATTTTTAAATTTAAATTCAATAATTGAATACAAAAAATTAAAACATAAAAGATTAAATATTTATTGCAACGTTAAAAATACAAATTTCATGAAAAAATATATTTCTGGAAATGAAAATTTTTTGTAGATTTAAATGTCAAGAAAGAATCACATTAATATATATAAAGGATTATTGACATTTTCGTATATTCACTAGTAAAATAAACTGCATTTCAGAAAACGTATATGTATACACATATATATATATAAAGTTCAATCACATGAAATTTGAATTGCAACTGTTGCATGAACTTTTGCGAATTCCATTAAAGCATAAATGACTCATGAATAATAAGAATCCATGCCAGTGTAAGTTTCAGGAAAAGAGTAAAATAGTTTATATCAAGTTTAAAAAATCCCCTTAAGGGCATTTCGATTTTATTATACTGTTTTTCTGGTCCACAAACCATGCTTTTACCTACACACATATAAGTAATACCTTGATAAGAATTTTTCTACAGGCAACAAAAAATTTTTTTATATTTCTATAATAATTTTCGATAATCACTGTTTTTTTTCTAGAAAATAACACGATAAAACAAAATAAATTATATTTGCGTAATATACAAATTAAAAATATGTAAAATAAAACAATGCCTAAAACAATAGAAATGCAATATTAAATTTATAAATAAAAGAAATTTATTTTAAATAAATAACAAATATTAAAAAAATATATGTAAAATATAATTATTAATTTTATAATTATTATTATAAAACTGTGTTTATTAAAATTTAATTTAAAATATTTTAACTAATGGCAAATAAATAAATTTTTTTGATAAATAAGAAACAAAAAAAATTAATTTGATTTAACTTTTTCAGTTTCGAGTATTTCTAAATAAATTTTACTTTTCAAAAAAAGGAAAAAGTAAAAAAATGCTAATAATTAATTTTTGATTATAATTATTTGAAATTCGGACGATTTGTTTTTTTTTTACCTATCGAAGGATCATTCAGCCCGAAAATCATGGTAGCAAAGGAACACACTGCGATCGCGAGAACATACATTGCGATGTCGACGACGCGTCTACGTAAACTGAACGTACTCGTGAAAATTTGCCGCCAACTCATTTTGGCGCAAGCGCTTATTCTTAAGCAGAAGCTACTTCATTTTTTTTTTCTTCTTTTTTTTTTGACGGCGAGAACCTCATACCATCTTTCACAGTGGATAAAAGCTACCCCTTTACAGTGAACATGACATTTTCCTTTCCTCTGACATAACATAATCCAAATATGTCTGGATTTCGCTATACATTATAATAATATATACATAAACTTTGAACCTCTTAAAATTTATCATACAAATAGAGAAATAATATACGAAATTAAAAACTTTATTTTTTTTAAATTAAAAAAAGAAATTTTTCTAAATATTTCGTTTCTTTATTTTCGTAAATTTATTTTCCCAAAAAATTTTCGATTTTCTAATAACCATGATATCGAATTTTTTCGTCCCATGACGCTTTTTGAACCTTCACGCGATAAATCGCACGTGCCTAGCTTCAAAAAATCCAATGCCTAGGGACCAAAAATTCAATATAGTCACTATAATTCATAGATCAAAAAAAAAAAAAATTTTGTTTACTTAGAAAAAATCAAAAAACACTTTAAAAATAAATCATGTTACTCTTAACAGAAAAAAATTTAGTTTATTTTTTGATAAATTTTTAATTTTATTGTATCAGATATATTTTGTTCTATTCGAAATATTTTATTTCCTTGTATTTGAAATATTCTTTTTTTATATATAAATTCTAACTAAATTTACAAAATTAAAAATACTTTTTTTGAATTAAATTAAAATCACTATCAAATACAATCAGAAAATTCAATTTATTTCCTTATTAAAAAAAGAAGAGAATGTAAATTTTCTCCCTCTCTGATTATTTTCATTTCCATAATACCAAATAATTTTCAACTTGGAAACTATCCATTTATATTATACCAAAAAGCACAAAGCATTGGCGCGTCGCATCTTTTAATGGATTATGAAATGCATTTGGTTCAAGGAACACTGTCAATAGATTTTCGCTTCTCTGATTTTCAATAAGACTAACGCGCGCTGGTTCTTATACTCAATCAATCAAATCAATATTAATAATGATAACTTTCTTATTAAGGTCTCATCAAAAATATACAATTTTCATTATAATTAAATCACATTACAAAAAAAAAGAGATTCCGTATATACATTCTTTTACAGAGGGTGAAAAAAAAGAAAGTTAATATCCGGTGACTATTACAGTATTACATGAGCACTGACCGTTTTGCATGTCCGATACAATGTTATATACCTTTATTATGATTTTCATTTAATGCGCAACGAGAAATGCGAAACACGCTACATAAACATTAATAAGCTTTGTTACTGCACAATTTTCATATTCAAGCACGTGTCACATGCGGCTTATTCTGTAGAAATCTCTAAGAAATATTCAACGTCTCTTTTGTTATAAATCATTTACATATGAAAATAAAAATTCTTTTCAAAAGAAGAATATTTTTTAAACTTCAATTTTTTTAGACAAAGAAATTAAAATTCCAAAATTAACAATTTTTTAAAACAAAATTTAATTATCGATAGAAGTTTTTGAACAGTAATTTTATAAAATTAATATTTGTAAACTTCTGTCTGACTAAAACTGACTGTAACTACTTGAAACAATATTGGAGGAATATAAAACCATTTGTCTGGCTGTGACTGGCTTTTACTACTTTTAGAAAATTTGAAACAGTTTTTGTCTGATTAAAATTAAGGCTAATTACTGAAAATAAAATAATACCAAAAAACTTGGCTGACTATAACTGACATTTATTTGATAAAATACCAAATCAATTTTTGTCTGACTAAAACTAATTTTAACTACTGAAAATTAATATTACACGAATGTAAAACAAATTGTCTGAATGTCGTTTGACAACTTTAAAAAATTCAATCAATTCCTGTCTGACTAAAACTGGATTTAACTACTGAAATTACTATTACACGAATCTAAACCAGTCTGACTATAATTGTCCATTTCTACTTTAAGAAAAATTACAAAAAGTACATAAGTCTCTGTCTGACTAATATTGACTCTAACTACTGAAATTAATATAACATGAACTTAAAATAATCAGTCTGACTATAACTATCCTTTTTCTACTTTGAAAAAAATTGTAAGAGTTCAATAAAATTCTGTCTGACTAAACCTGACCCTAACTACTAAAATTAATATTCCATGAACGTTGACCAATTAGTCTGACTAAAATTGTCCTTTTTCTACTCTATCAAACATTACGAGAGTTTGAATTAAATTCTGTCTGACTAAAACTAACTCTAACTACTAAATTTAATAATCGTCGATAGTAAAACAATCAGTCTGACTATAATTGCCCTTTTTTTACTTTGACAAAAATAGCAAAAACATCAAACATCTTTTGTCTGACTAAAACTGATTTGAACTACTGAATTTAATATTACACGACCGTAAAACAATTTGTCTGACAGTAAATGTCGTTATCTACTTTTAAAACAATGTAATCAATTCCTGTCTGACTAAAATTGACACTAACTACTTAAATTAATATATTATTAAAAAAAACTTCAAAATAAAACAATCTAAAAATCTTATTTTTCAAAAGAAATAATTTTTTTTAAATATTCACAAATTTATCTCTTTTTTTTTGTCGCAATTTAGTAAATGAATGAGAAAAAGTTTTTTATTTTTCTTTACAAAACAAGTTCGCAAAGTTTTTTTTACTAGAGACACACTTTTTACGACTTTATTGTGTAACTTTAAAAACAATATTTTTTATTAAGTAAATTTTTAGAGAATTTAAATAAATTTAGAGAATAAAGAATATTTAAAAAAAGAAACGAAATTTTTTTTGTAAAAAAATGCATTACTTTTTATACGATGATAAATTATATTTAGAGAGAGGGAGAGAGAGTTTACCTGACATTAAGGAGAGCACCTTAAAGATATTCGTTAATTACACTTGCCGTCAAAATTACGACTATACATGCCGCACTTGTGTCGATCGTTTAAAACCACAGAATCGATACAGTGCTGAGGATCGATTTCAATTTAGCCTCGTTAAGCGCAGCACGCGTTCATGGCTAACGAGCTTTCGAAAGTCGTATAGCCGACAAGTTGGCTCCGCGAGGTTCAAAACTTATATTCCTATATAGTATAAGTAAACCTGTAATCTGGCTCAGTAAAATATAAATTCTTCATCATTTTCCTATGTATAGTTCACTTTCCTAATATTAGGAGAAAAAAAAATCCTTGTTATTTTGTCAAAATTATCCTTTGTTTAAAATATACATATTTCCTTAAATTAATCTAAATTGCATGTAAATTGTATATAAGAAAATAGAGGCAAAAATATTGTATTTAAAAATATGGTGTATTTCATTTTTCAAATAGATTTTTTTTTTTTTTTTACATAATAGGTGCACACATTATTTATGTTAACAAATTTATTAAATACTTTCGTCAAATATAACAAATTTCGAAGCATTCAAACAGTAATTTACTCGTCTTTTGGCGAACTTTTAAAAAGCCAAAGCTCTTATGAAAGCGAAACGTAAACGTTTTTCTTAAAAGCTCCTTCAAAACCGGTGTGTATATACGAAAAATAATTTACTCGTCAAAAAGATCGCTTTCTTTCTTTTTTTTTTTTCTCATGGCCGAATAAAAAAAAGCACACGTGAACCTCTAACAAACAATTTTATTTTTAATTAAAAACAAAATTTTTCCCCTATTTTTTTCAGCCACTTCATCGAATTTTAATGACAAGTTGAAATAATTTAGTTCTATTTTTTGATAAATTTTTCTCATTCATACAAATTATGTTTTTATTATTCATTTTATTATAAATACTTGATTTTTTAAATTTATATTCATAATTTACAATTGGAATTCATTTTTAAAAAATTTATTCATATTTAAATAATTTCACTTGCGATTTTGTAATGAAATTTTTTAGAAAAAACAATTTTTAAAAATAATATCTTAATTTATAAAAAAATTTTCTCTATTATAGTTCTTCTGTTTAAAAAATATGTACAAAAGTAACATTTTCTACGGTATAGAAGTAGAAATTTTTTTTTGTTCTATACATTCACAAAGTGCTTCTTTTGATTTTCGTAACAAGATTTAAAAAAAAATTATTCTAAACACATACAAATTGGAAGCTTTTGAAATAATGATTAAAAAAAGAAGTACAATTGCAAGTTTAAAAAAAAAATGCTAAATAATTCTCTACAAAATATTTTTTAAAAAAATCTAAACTCAAAAATAATTTAACACTTAAATAATTTTAATTTAACAAATTTAACTAATTTGGACATTATT
Organism: Leptopilina boulardi; assembly: GCF_019393585.1. Taxonomy (NCBI): domain Eukaryota; kingdom Metazoa; phylum Arthropoda; class Insecta; order Hymenoptera; family Figitidae; genus Leptopilina; species Leptopilina boulardi. The sequence goes on from NW_026138019.1 coordinate 633,111, forward strand.
ACATTTTTCAAGAAGGCAACACTAAAAAATAATAATTATCGTTGGTATAATGAAAATTAATATCTCGCTATACAAATATATAATAATTATAAAAATCGTAAATTTTTTTGCAAATCTCTTCAAATAAATGACGAATTAACTATATATTTTGCATTTACGACCAAAGATATCAAATATGTATATATAAATAAATGTATATACACATACTTGTACATATATGCACTTTAACACTAGTATTTGCTTTCAGAAATCGACTGCTATGAAGTCACGCGATTTCCTTTGCCAACTGTTACTTGTATACGCGACATAAATAATTTACAATGTCAATTTCCTTTCCCTCGCATTGTTCAGAGTCACGAATTTGCAAAAAAAAAAAAAAAAAAATCGGTCTCCGATAATAATCTCAAAATTAGTTGTTTAGTATAGGCAATTAGATTTTTAATATTGTAACATTAAAATCAAGAAAGTTTGCAATTCAAAGAAATTGTTACTTATTAAAAAAAAAAAAATTGCAATCTAAACAAACATAAAAAAATTTAAATATTCGAATAAAATAATCTTTTAAAATTCCAAATAAAATTAGCCAATTATTTGAAAATAATTTTTTTTTTCCCAGTGTAATAATTAGGAAATAAAAATATTTTATGATAAAAAAAAATTTCTGTTATTAGAATAGAAAAATTGATCAAACTTTCACAAAAAAAAAATCTGATAAAAAAAAATAACGTTGGTTATTTATATGTATAAAAAAAAATACGTGATGGAAAATATGTTGTATATGTAAAATATGGTGATGTATTATCGCGACGTCTTCATTCAACGCTCAGGCGAGGCTTTTCAGGCCTGTGTTGGCAAGTTGAGCGGCATTGAAATCCCGTTCTTTCGCAACCCTTCGTGCTTACATCGTAAATCCCCAAAATCCAGGGAATGAAAGCCTAGCTGTTGCCTTCGTGAAATTTTTGCATTCACATTGTATACAATTTGAAGTCGTTGTTGAAGTCATATTTTATACACTGTTATCTATATATTTATAAATATATATATATATATATATATGTGTGTGTGAAAAAAAAATATATAGATATTTATTGTATTAATGAAGAATAGAATAACGGCCGACCAGTGAAATATGACAATCGTCACATACTCGAACTGGTTTCGTTGAATTCGGTAATGCTATTGTATTGTCACTGCAGGCATTACAAAAAATATTCCCACAATTTCGACAATGGTGCTGTAACAAAAAAAAAATTATTTCTCTTTTTTTGAAAATTAATTTACAATAGAAGATAAATTTATTTTAATTTTTTTTATACATTTTTTATATTTTATTTTTCTTAGTTTTTTGGAAACATTTTTCTTTGATTCTTTAAATCAGAAATTCAGAAAAAGTGGAATAATTTTCAAAATAAAAATTCTTAGATGTATTGAGTCTGACTATAAACTTTCTTTACCACTTAAGTGGATGACGTATTTTATAACCAGACACGCATATTTTCTCGCAAAACCTGATTTCCATAAGATAATTAAACATTTGTCTTGTCTTTTGTAATCGTTCCCAAGAGATGAAACCACTTTGATTTTTTCCAAAAAAAAAAAAATAATTTCAAATCTAAATCCATCACTATGATTTAAAATTTTTTTTTTAAATTATCTTTTTCAAAATATGATAAAGGAAAAATGAAATAAATTTGTGACATATATATGATTTTACAATATATCAATATATTTAATAATAAAAAGTTATATTCATCGAAAAAATAGAAACATGAACGTCAAATCTCCCAAAGGAAGTAAGCTTCATTATTTCTAGCTTATTGGAAATAATGAAAAAGAACATGTATAATGGAGCGAACGAATGAACGTTTTACTTTCAACAGAAATATAAGAAAAAAAAGTGATGATCGATAAATTAGAAATGATATCGTATCTCTTTTTCTTCTTCTTCTTCTTTTTTCCAGGGGAGAACATTTTATAGTGAACGAAAAGTTAAGTACTTTATAATTCATACATTTTCACTGATTTTATTCCTTCTGCGCATTTATTTCGACAACGGGAAAAACCAATAGTATATATATATATAATACAGGGTGGCGTGAAATTTTTTCGAAAAAATAAAAATATTTTATTATTCCATATTTTTATTTTGACAATCCAACTTTTAAAATTTGTAAATATTTTCTTTTTTATAGATTCTAAAATCGAAATTTGGTAAAAAATAATTCAATTATTAAGGCAAAAGACAGAATTAAAAAATCCAATATAGCGGGAAATTTTAAAATTGATTCGATTCGATCAGAATTCATTACTCGGGGGTTTTTTTTTCTGGGACAGCTAAATTAAAAAATTCAAAATGTCAGACCCAATATGGCGTTCAAAATATTTTTTTAATCAAATTTTCTTGAAAAATAAAATTAATTTTAACTGTAATTTTATTTAATAAAAAAACTCTCTAAATCTAAATTAGTAAAAATGTTTACTAATTTAAATTAGTGACTCAATTTTTGCTTTAGAATTACTTAAATTTTACTAATTGTTAGTGAAAATTACTAATAATTAGTAAAATTTTACTAATTGAGAAGCAAAAAGTGACTCACTAATTTAAATTAATCAACTTTTTTACTAATTCAGATTTAGAGAGAAAAATCAATTTTTGCTTTTGTTATTAAATTTTTTTGGAACACCCTGTACATAGACTTTTCTTCATCTGAGTAGGTCGCAGTTAAATTTTACACCGAAAATTGAATTTTCACACAAATAAGATGTGACACCTTCATATCATGGAACGACGTTAATGTACCACAATTTGGAAGGGAAGGGCTACGAATAATATCGTTCCGATAACCGATTCGCCCAGCAAGTTAATTATTGAACCGTCCCATCAGAGTGACTTATGACTTAGGCGTATATATATATATATATATACTATAGATTAGTGTCTGGCGCAACTTTGCGCTGCCAAGCCTCAACCTTGCCATATACTTCCTTATCTATAGCGACATAGTCCGGATGCTTACAGACACTCAAGAAGGATATATAAATCACACTGGCTACGATCAAAATCAAAAACAACTGCTAGCCCGCTCTGTCTACCTTACATTAAAAAAAAAATTTTTAATATTTGCCCGAAAATAGGGAAAAATTTTTTTATAATTTTTGAATTTATTTTCCCTCGCAAAAAATGTTATTGCAATATATATATTTTTACATAACTTTTTTAAATTCCTTTTTTTCCTATTTCCATAATCCGCAAACGAAACTAAAAGATTTTTTTTTTTCCAATCAAACTCTGTTCATATCAATTTCTCGATTTACTAGTTCGTCACAGAGGTGATATATTTATTTTTAAATTACTTTTCCATTTTTTTCTTTAATGTAAAAATTTATTAGGTGAAAATAAATTAACACGAAATAAAAATTGGCTTTCAAGAAAAATCTAAAATATTTACTAAATCGTAAAGGAAGAAAAATGGCAACAACACAGTTTTCCTAAAAGTATCAAATTGAGACCAAAAATTGCATCAAATCTTTGCAACGTTTTGATGCACATAAGTTATATCAAAAAGAGATCGTTTTGTGTATCATTTTTAGAAATGATACACGAAACGGTCTCATTTTTTGATGCAAAAATTTTAATCAATTTATATCAATCATGGCCGAATTGAATCGACTTAAAATTAAACGAATTTTTTTCAGATATTTTGGTAATAGTACAATTGCGGAGACCATTTCACTATTTAATTTGAAAATGAAAATAACGGAAAATCAAAGACAATGTGCAATTCGATAATTAAAAAGTGACAGCTTATAAACATAACCTAAAATTAATGAGAAAAAATTTGTCGATAAAATCAATATAGCCGAGATTTTTAGAAGGTAGATGGCAGTTTTGCTTTTTATAAAAACGATTCCGAAAAAATTTAAAGAAAGAAAATAGATGAGTGCTGCCATCTACCTTCTAAAAAGCTCGGCTATATTGATTTTATCGACAAATTTTTTCTCATGCATTTTAGGTTATGTTTATAAGCTGTCACTTTTTAATTATCGAATTGCACATTGTCTTTGATTTTCTGTTATTTTCATTTTCAAATTAAATAGTGAAATGGTCTCCGCAATTGTACTATTACCAAAATATCTGAAAAAAATTCGTTTAATTTTGAATCGATTCAATTCGGCCATGATTGATATAAATTGATTAAATTTTTTGCATCAAAAAATGAGACCGTTTCGTGTATCATTTCTAAAAATGATACACAAAACGATTTCTTTTTGATATAACTTATGTGCATTAAAACTTTGCAATAGAAAAAGATACAACCAAGTTTACTGTGAAATTTTTGTTTCCAAAAAATAATGAATTTTGCATATGTGAAAATATATTCAAGCTTAGTTCTAATTTTTTTTCTACTGGACTTTACTGGCACACACTTGACACTAACATAGAGGAGTTACCTTTTTAAAACATAGAGAGAGAGAGGGGGCAGCGCGTTTTGTATTAAACAGTATGGTAATATTCTCCTCGGGGCTCGAAAAATGAGTAACAAGGATGGCTTGAAGTCTGCCTTGTTATTATGCAATAACTTACCACTGCACCTCGCGTAAAAAGCTGAACGTCCTGAATACCACGATCTAAACGTGTTTTATGGGACGGCCAACATCTCTATCACATCGCACGAATATAGAATATGCATATATATATACATACACATAGTGCACATAAACACTTAAATGAAAATGCATTCATGTATACATGTATACAATTCTATATGTATAGGACATATCTATATAGTGACGAGAACGATCGTGCAATAACGTTATTGGTCCCGTTGGGCGTGAACCAAGGAAATCTCGTTTCAACGATCTCAAAGCCTTACTCCTAGACGTGATTACCTGGAATATGTTCCTAGATAGCTTCAAAAAAAAAAAAAAAACATCATTGACACGCTTCGAAAATTCAACGTCACTAAAACAATCTCGAACATTGTTCGATCATTTTTTTTTTCCCCCGATAACAAAATTTCAATTTTTTTCCTTACACTAAATTCAATAAAACTTGGATCGATTTTAAAAGCGAAGACAAAATTTGTTTCTCTTTATTCAATTCATAAATAAGTTCTCATAATCAAGATTTATTTCTAAAATTTTAGTTAAAAACTTTCAGTCATAAAGAAAATAAAAATTTGAAAATGTATAAAAATTGTAATCAACAGTTTCACTTCAATTCAGCGGAATAAATGAGAGTTTTTTAACTTTGACGAATAATTAGTGACGATCGTTTTTTTTTGGTATAGTAAGCAAAGAAGAAGAAGAAGAAAAAGGAGAGAAAAGAAAAGGAAATCTGCAGAAAGAAGGCAATTAAAAAAGTTTGATTACCTTACGTCGAGCGATGTTAAACTCTCGGGTACAGCCTTTACAGTGACTGACCAATCGGTCGTTTGTCCATAAAGCTGCACCATCTTGCTGAGGCTGCTGTTGAGCATTACTCGCCGCTTCTCTTAATTCAACTGCTGCCAACTTGGCTGCACTCAATTGTGCGCCCAATTCCTCAAGTGTTCTCTCCTGTTCTGTACAGATTTCACGCATTGCATAATGTTCCTCTTGCAATGATAAATATTTCTAGAAATAAAAGACAAAAAAGTTTGTTTTTTTTTTAAATTAAAATTCATTTTTCCAGATGTGAAAATAAAATTATATACCTCCGAGACAGATTTTAATTGATCAACTTCCTGATGAAGTTGAGAGATTTTTTCAATATTAGAAATTGAAGATTCTTGAAGTGATGTTCGCCATTCGCGTTCTACTTTTAATTCTCTCTCAATACCATTGGCTCGAGCGTCTTTTGCTGCAGCTTCAGCACCTAAAGTTCGGGCTTTCTCCTCATATCCAATTCGTGAGTCTTCAATTTCTTTATGCCTGAATTAAATTTATTAATTATAATAAATTAATTTTACATAAATAAAATAATACTTGGCAGAATATGAAAAAGTAAAATATAAATTTTTTCAATAAATCCTCTTTTTTTTTTCTTCGAAAATAGTTTATCTCTTTTTATCTTTATTTCTCGTCTACAAATTGATCCTATTGAATTTATATAGAATCCACCTTTTACTTCATTGAAGAGAATTGTAGAATTCTGTATTCTAGAAATTGCAGTAGCTTCCAGAGAGTTTCTCATTTACTCAAATTCACACACACACACACATATATATCGTGTGTTTACTCTTACACCTTATCTACAATATTATTATTAAACGTAATTAAGTTAATTAATCAACTTGACATTTCATATTGAAATAATTACTATTCTGAGGCTTAAAGCTTTGCAAGAAAATTTATAATGTAAAATATTATATCTCAAGAGTCAGAGACTTTAAATTCAATTGGAGAAATTAAATTTTTGAATGATTAATAATTACTTACATTTCTCTGCTTTTGATATTTTGTACAATTCTCTATATTTAAATATATACATATTTCCGTTGGTTCATTTCGACAGAAATAGAATACGAACTTCAACATTTATATTACTAATCAAATTATTATTATTAAAGTAATTATTACCACTCACTTAAATTGATTATAGTTTTAATACTCTATATATTAATTATTAATTTAATAATTACAATTAAAAACTTTTCAATAAAAAATAAAATTTTAAGTATATTAGCAATATTTTTGAATTTGTAATTATTATCTAACAATAAAACATTAATAACTTTTTTTTATCCAAAGAAAAACTCGATTATAATAATGCAAAAAAAAATGTGTAAACTCTAGTAATTATACAAAGTGAGTTTAAACTTAGTTTTCTTTTATTGAATTTATAATAAGCAAAGTGGAACTTACCTTCTGAAACATATACAGTTCTTCAAAAAAAAGAAAAAAAGGAAAAAATTTAAAAAAAAGAAAACTATACTGTTTTTAAATTAAACATTTGGAATTTTTAATTACTACTGGTAATTAAAATATGCATTTAATTTAAGGTATAATAACATTTTGAAATTTACGCAACAAATAAAAGTTAGACAGTTTACATTACAATGATAATATTTCAAACTAATTTTTGAATTAAAAAATTTTATTTTCAAATTTTCTATAAATAAAAAATTATTATTTATTTTGTACAAAATATTAAAAAACTATATTATGGAAAATCATCTACTTTTATTATAATTTATATAAATAAAATAATTAAAATAAAAATTATAATAGTACTATTATTAGTACAATAGAAATACTAATTTATTTAGCAATAAAAAAAATAATTTCTAAAATTACAGTTGAAAATAAAAAACATTTTGAAATTTGAATAAAATGAAAAAAATACTCTCATCTTATATAAGAAACATATACGATTTGTTTTGTATCTTGAATTTATTCAATTATATCATTATACAAGCAATTTTCACCTAATTTCTCTTTTGCACGCACTTTGCCACAATTGCTGTATGTATCTTAACATAAATTTGCAAAGTTTTCTTCGACCTATGCGAATTTTACATATGTGTAAATTTTCTTAATAATTTATATAACTATCTCTTATATCAGACATTATGGCACCTCGTCTACTGATTATATTGATTACATTAATTATTTTCAAAAATCTTGTTAATTTCTAAGCGAGAAAAAAAAATTGCAATCTCTTTTTTTTTTGGACATCGTATTTGTAAAAAAAATTTCATATTATTAACTGACGAGAAATAAACAATCCAAAAACGACTAAAGAGGATTTATTATCAAAATAAAAAAAAAATAACCCCATATTTATTATTTTTTTTTAAGGATTTTTCATATTCGCCAAGTTTGAAAATTTAGAGAAATAATTTTTTTAGAATTACTATTATTTTCTATTTGATGTTAAATTAAAAATCAATAAACATACTTTTGATCCATTCTCTGAATAGTATCATTCATTGAATATGTTTTAGCCTCCAGTTTGGCTATCAGTTCTGTTTTATGCTTAAGTGAACTCTCACACTCCTGAAAGCAACAATATACTAAGTAAAAATTAAAAAATATCAACATTCCATAATATCACACTTTGTACATATATACGTTCACAATTATTAATCAGACATGTTGTGCTTTTATCATAAAATGTAATTACATTATTATAGGCAATATTGCACAATCAATTGGACTTTTGTCCAATTAATTACATCAGGCTCTGCACTGTCGACAAAAGGGAATTATCCAAAAATTTCATATAACAATTGACACGCGAAATTAAACTAATTATAAAAACAGAATATAATTCAGTGCCATATATATATATTTATCTGTGTAAAATTTTTTTATTATATATTAATAATTGTGATTAAAAACATTTGTATATATATATATAATTTATCCCTTTGTCAATAAATATTTATTAATGCCCAAAATAATCTTCAAAATTTTAGAAGAAAACGGAGAATTTAACAATAATTATTGAATTCGAATAAAGAAATAGCTGATGTTATATAATATATTTTTTTTGTTATATGTAATTTTTATCGAAACAAGAGTGTACAATGATAGTTAATACTATCATAATTAAACAAAGATAAAAATTACATTGCAAAGCATTTATATATTAAATATTTACATATTAATAAATACAATTCTTAATAATATCGTGAAATTCTTTATACAACATATCACATAGACTCAAACAATCGATTTTATCATAGAGATGAAAAATATTCGATATAAATAAAATTTGTCCATTTTATAAAATGTAACTTCAAATAGAAAGCTTTTTTTAAAATTTAAGTATTTTTCATATCGATATGAAAAAATTTTCATTTTTTTTTTTTTTCATTCTCTTTGTGAAAAATTGTTTATGATTTACTTGCACTAGCATCAGCAACTTCTTCATTTGATTTTTTATCTTGTTCTTCATTTGTTTGACAAATACTTTTTCGATTTGGATTAATTTTTCGTTCAGATATTTTATCAATAGACAATTCTTTTGGCGAAGTGGGACTTGTTTTATGAAATAAAAGTGATTTCGAATCATTTGGTGTTGTTGGACTTCGCATTGATTCACTGTCCTTCATAAAACGATTATATTTATCGAGATTGTTCAATAATTTTCCAATTTGATTGGTCTTCGCATGTAGACGACTCACCATTTCACCTTTTTGCGTCAACTCGAACTCACACTCCTACAAGTGAAGAGTTGGGAAAATTTTTTCAATTATAAACAATTTACAAAAATGCGAATTTGTACTCCAAAAAAACTGAAAATTTGGAATTTGTAAATAAAAAGTAGGAGAAAAAGGATCATGTATAAAAGAACTCACCTGAAATTTTTCTAATTTTAAAAAGAGGATTATTAATTTTATAGTAGAAAAATAAATAAATTTTATATAAAAAATATATATTTAGATGGATGACTATGACAATGTATCGGATGACATTTGAAGGAGTAAATGAGAATAAACAAAGGTTATAATTTTTCTCTCTTTCTTTATATAAAAAAAACTTTAATTTTATCACAGCACATTGTCATAATCATCCGTTTTTTAAATAGGTATATTATTTCACCTGTAGTTTTTTATACATCTCCAAATTAATCTGCTTAATATCATCTAGTTGTCTTCTTAAAGATACAATTGTGTCCTGTTTATCATGAATATCCTTTTCCAAAAGTTTCATCGCAACTTCCATTTCCGATTTGATGCTAATCTGCATATCAAAAAAAAAATTATTTAAAAAATAAAAAAATTACTGCAAAAAAAAAGCAATTTAAAAACTTCTTCAAACCTGTAGACTAAGTTCCTTCTCTACTTCCTGACGATGTTTCTTCTCCGATTCTAACCTACTTCTTGTTTCTTCTAATTCGACTGTCGTTTCTGTGATTTTCAACGGGGGTTTTCCATTCTAAAATCCAATTATTACAGATAAAGAAAATTTCTTCAAGAATTCTTTCAAATATTTCTAAATTAATTAATTATAAAAAAACAATTTTCCCATTTTTTTTTTTTTTTCTAATATCTACCTCGTTAGGATCTTTGATCTCAATTCCAAGTTCTTTTTTCAATTGTTGATTCTCATATTGAAGAGCGAGATAACTATTTTTCGCAATTGAAAGATCTTCCTTCATAAGAGCATTTGTCGTTGTGAGAGATTCAACTTTTGCTTGTAGATTTGTAACAGTTGCACTAAAAAATTTTTTTTAAATCAAATTTAAAGGAATTCAACTTTGAAGTACTTTGTTTCCGATTCAATTGAACAGATTTAATTCAAAATCAAATCAGTTTAAAATTTAAAAATTTTCAAAATTATATAAAATAGAAAAATGATAATTACTTTAAATGTCGATTTAATTCCTCGATATAATTCTTCTGATCGAGAACTGTTGTCATATTGTCGTTTTCCAATTCCTCGTCTGGCGATTCACCGGGAATGTGATTGCTATTTCTTAAATAGAGTGAGAAGTCAATAACGCCTTGCTGACAGTCGAGGTCTTCTTCCTAATTCGATATAATCATTATTGATTAAACAAAATCCAATTTAATATCACGTATTTATATATATAGAGAGAGTGCCTAATGGCTGACCTTCACGCAGAAATTGCAGTCAATAACATTTAGTCCAACCAATAAACCCATTATGACAATAGCTTCCTCGCTCATCATTAATGCATCGGGTTCAAAATATTCCGAAAGAATATCATCTTTATGATCAATCAATACTTTTAAATAATCCGCCAATTTTTTTTGCATCAATGCCATACGTAGCCAAGCGCGTGATCTTCCCAATGCCGTTCTGCAAAAATTAATTCACTCTCAAAAATATCCTCAATTTTTCGAAAAAAAAAAAAGTAAATTTCGTTTTGGATTCTTTTATCCGAGTAGAAATTTTGCCAGGGCCCAGACCGGGACCGGATCAGGCTGCCCTAATAGGAAATGAAACGCCACACCTGATCAGGACCACATCAGGCGCTGCGTTTCATTCCCTAATAGGGCAGCCTGATCCGGTCCCGGTCTGGGCCCTGGCAAAATTTCTGCAACAACAAATCCAAAAAAAAAATATAGAAAAATCGATATACCTGACTGTGGGAAGATCGCGTATACTAGAAGTCATGTCTTGTGCTTCAGGTGAAAATTTTTCGACAACTTGAAGAATGTCCCAGAGTTCTTTTTTTGGTCCAAGAAGACCCTGAAATTATTTTTTTTTGTTTTTTTGGGAGTGAAGAGTAAATTACAAAAAATTATTTTTTTTTTTTTCAAAATTTACCTTCTTTGGTCGAAGACCATGCCTGAGTACATGTTCTAAAACAATGAAGAAATGCTGCAATGGCATATGATCAGAATCGAGCATTCTTCCATATTTTAAAGAAGTTTCGATGAGCTCCTTAACAATAAGTTTCGAGATATTAACAAGGTTGCTCCTCTCAATTATCACCGGATCTCGTGCTGTAAAAAAGAACAACACGAGTTGTCTTATCTTGTTTTTTGTTGTCTTGAAAAAAAAGAAAAAAAAAAAAAAAAAAAAAACAAGGAAGAAAATAATTCCAATGATGATATAGTAAATATTTAAAAAAAAAGTGTGTCATGAAGACGAGGCTTTCTATATTATTAAATAATATATGCACAGTGCGACTTTCATCGACACATTTCTGATAAGCAGTGAGACATTTCTTTAAGAATATAATAAAAAATATGAAAATATTAAGAAAAATGCATCATGCCACAAAAATAGTGATGAGAATTGAAAAAAAATGCGCATAAAAGCTGCAAATAAATAATTCGCGAGAGAAAGAAAAAAAGATGACAAAGAAAGCTGATTGGTCCCCACTTAACAATGCATACCACAGATATTTTTTTTTTGTACTCTAAATAATTAATTCTTCTGTAAAAAGAAATATCATCCTCTATGAAAATTAAAATTATTTATTTGTTAAAAACGTTTTTAATTAATTAAAAATTATAAGACCTTTTCATTATAAAATTAGAATTAGAATTTAGAAACTACTCTATAAATCTGAATTAGTAAAAATGTTTACTAATTTGAATTAGTGACTTACTTTTTGCTTCTGAATTAGTTAAATTTTACTAATTGTTAGTAAAAGTTACTAATAATTAGTAAAATTTTACTAATTCAGAAGCAAAAAGTGAGTCACTAATTCAAATTAGTAAACATTTTTACTAATTCAGATTTAGAGAGTACTCGATAATAATTAGAATATTTTCAATTATTATTGATTCTTAGAATTGAAGTTTACAAAAAGTTAAAACAATATTCAACGGAATTTGAAAAAACTGCTATTCTTCTTTGTCTCAAGGTTTGCGTTTCAATTAGATTAAAAAAAATGAGTTCATGAGCATAAATCGATCCAAGCTTATGAAAAAAAAATACTGTCAACCATTGACCTTGAATTCATCTTATCTTTCACCATCTTCAGATGATTTTAAATAATTTAATTTTTAATTTACATTAAATATATTAAATCTTTCACTGAAATTTATTTTTTAATTTTTATTTTAATTCAAATAATCAGTTATTTGACTATTATTAAATTATTTACTTGAACCAAATAATTTGTATTTGGTCCAAGTAAAATTTATTGATTCGAATACAGTTTATTTGATTCAAACAAAAAATTATTTGGTCCAAGTGAAAATTATTGATTCAAAAATAAAGTTTATTTGAGTCAAATAAAAATTATTTGGTCCAAGTAAAAATTAGAGATTCAAATACAATTTATTTGATTCAAACAAAAAATTATTTGATCCAAGTGAAAATTATTGATTAAAATAGAGTTTATTTGAGTCAAATAAAAATTATTTGGTCCAAGTAAAAATTAAAGATTCAAATACAATTTATTTGATTCAAAAAAAAATATTTGATCCAAATAAATATTTATTTATTTCTAGTCAAAGTGACTATTTGAATTAATTTTATTTGAATCAAATAAAATTTTTTTTCAGTGCAGTACACTTTTTATGAGAGAAAGTGCGCAATGAAAAATAAATGAATTTGAATGATGAGAATCAGTGTGTATGTGTGTGTGTGTGCAAATGATACAAACATAAGCTTGAGACGTGTTGCATTTGCGGTGGGCTTGGCGGAGAAATATCGCAAAGCTCTGATGGATCAGGATGATGACGATGTATACCACTGTGTACAAGGGGTGGCGATGGCGATTGTTGCATTGAATCCTGCATTGAAAATTCAACGTCCTGAAGTTCTTTTAAACAGAGCCATTCACCATCGACAGATACACGAAAATTACACAAATATATTGTGTCTTGTGCACCTGCCATATCCTGTTCAATCATGATTGAACCGTTTCGATGTTCGCCCGGAGGCAAACTTTTCAAACTGCCTTGAGCTTCTTGACGCATATATATATAGTAATTCTCTCTCTTTCTCTATCGAGAAAAAAATCAATTTTTTCAAGATATGTTTTTATTTATTTTTTTTTTAATTGTCTGTGACTAGAGCAATGGCACTTTTTTTCTAATTTTTTATTGATAAAAATAAACAATCCATCAAGAAATTATTCCTCAATTTGAGAAATGATTTAGTTAATTGTTTTTAAGTTTGTCTCAATTTGACAGTTTTTGAACAGCTGATGACTTATCAGAAGACCTTTTGAGGCTTATTTGAATTATAAGAGACTTGATATCACTTTAATGATGAAATTTTTCTTGGGTCACCAGTGATTAAGTCTCTCACTTCTTTGATAGATAGAATTCTTCGATTTTTTTTTTTTGAAGACACTCGAGGATTGTTCTCGATTATAAAATGAGTACACACTGTCTATACGAATATAACATTATTGAAGAATATCTTCTTTTTTCACATAAGAAGTTTTATAAATACATTTGTATGTTCGTAATACAATTTATACGTTTATTGTAATATTATTATTATTTAGAGATTTTTGAAAACTTTGCACTATTTTGACAAAAAAAATGAATGAAATTTACAGATATTTTCCGTTTAGCCGGAGAAAAAAAGTTTCACTAAAATGTCGAGGGCCGGCTATAATATTGATTCTCCCGCCGACTATGCTTCCACCTACTATAATCAATAGATTTGTATGACCTTTTATATTAGAGGGTGCTGTCACCTACTGAATTGTACTGGTAGTAAAAATTGGGTAAAGCAGAAATTAAACGAAACAAAGCTGATAAAAATTTATAAAGAAAATTAAAAATTAAAAAATTTTTTTGTTTTTCGTGTGCGTCTTAAATGTAGAGAAAAATATTTCTAATACCAAAATTATATATCTAAAGAAAAAAATTGATAATTGTATTTTGCTACTTATAGCAAAATTTATAAAAAATTTTAATGTCTGGCTAAAACACACTTATACTACTGATTTGTTTATACACTACAATTAATTCTGTTTTGTCTGATTAAAAATTGCATTTACTACTGGTACTAAAATTTAGTTTTCACAAATTTAATTAATTTTGTTTGTCTGAAACTGGTATTTATTACTGATGCAAAAATAACGAATGTTCTGTTTGAATAAAAATCACTTTTACTACTGTTGTATTAAAATAAAAATTATTTCCCGGACAGAAACTGTTTTTTTATTACTGAATATAAATTAGAGAGGAGGGGGGGATTAAAAATGATTTGAAATAAAATATTATAAGGGAATTATTCGATTCTATAAATATTTATTTAATATCATATATATTTAATGCCATCATCAAATAAATATTTATTTAAACCAAATAAATATCGAAACGAATGAATGTTATTTAAACAAAACCGTATAATAATAAAATAATTTGTTTCGTGCAAATAAATGATAAAATTTACTTAAACAAACAAATTATAGAAATGAAATAATTTTTTTTTTACTTTTAAAGAAGGTAATAATTATCAACTTTTTTTTATATTTACTTTTAACATTTTAATTATTTTATGGACACTTCTAGGAGATAATAGTTTAATGCCATTTATAGGAGTTTTAGAAACTTTATTAACAACTGTATATGAAGTATGTGACCTCATTGTAACAAAGTGCCATGAGGCACTGATTCACTATCAGTTTCTAATTTTAAATTATTGTTATGCATTAACAGATAATTTTTACTAACGCAATGCTTTTTAATTTCCAGTTTAAAAAAAAAATGTTTCCTAAATATGCAACTTTTAAATTTTTAAATCAAAAAAACTTTTACTAAAATTATTACAACATTTTAATTAATTATAAATTATTAATTTGTTTATCCAAGTACAAAACAAAAATTATTTTCTCTTTTCTTTGAAACAAAACATTTTCAAAGAAACGAAAATTATTTATTTATGAAATAAATTTTCATTGTCATTGTAAAATTACAATTTTTTTTTTTTAAACAATTTAAAAGAAAATTCTATCAAAAACTAAGGAGTTAAACATTATTGATTATTTTTCAACAATTTAAATTTTCATTCCCGCGGAAAAAAAAATTGTTTTATCTAGTTTTGAAAATTTAAAATTTCCCGGTAAAATGAGTTATAAATATGGCATGCATTTTTCAACTACTCACGTCTCGGCAGCCACCATACATCCAATTTCCTTGGTCTAGACACAACTAAATCGGGCCATCTGTCCTCTCTTATTGAATATGTTGAAGGTGAACGTGAAACACTTTTTTCATTTTCTTCCGAAATCAAACTACCGGACAATGACTTTTCTGAGGGCGACATTGGTACTAATACATCATTAGTGTCCGCGTCCATATTTATCTATATGCCAACAAAAAAAAAAAAATAACACACATACACTAACACTAATACACATTCATTATCAGAAGATTAAAAAAAAAAATTACAAAATATTACTATCAATGTGGTCACTTTTTTATTTATTTATTTATTTATTTTTTTTGTTAAATTAAACACGTTAAAATTTTAAAAAGAGAGAGAGAGAGAAAGAGGATATCGTACAGTTAACAACAACAACGCCTCATTAAATATATTTCAAATCGATTTTCAACTCGATCAATCTCGATATTTTAATTTTATATATTTTTTGGTAAATCGATTTTTATTTATCGATTGTAGAAATCGATTGTAGGAATCGAGTTTTTAAGATCGATTATTATTCGACTATCGATTTTTAATTTCGAGATATCGAACGAAGACTATGCTTATACACGGATGTATAACGGGTTGTCTATAATCTGGGGTAAAATACTAAGAAATAGGAAAAAAAAAATTTTATTTAAAAAAAAATTTTATTTTAGTGTTATTTATTTATTTACTCCTTTATTTATTTATTCATTTATTTAATTAATTTTTATTCGTTTATTTATTTGTTTATTTGTTTAATTAATTTTTATTCGTTTATTTATTTGTTTATTTATTCATTTATTTAATTAATTTTTGTTCGTTTATTTATTTGTTTATTTAGTTAATTTTTTATTCATTTATTTATTTGTTAATTTACTTATTTACAGTTATAGACGCGCCAAAAAATATAAACGTCTTTTTGTAATTTTTTTTTTGTCTTTTTTGTAAATTGAATGTTCCTTGAACCAAAGTTTTAATTAACTTTTGAGTATAACATTTGTCGACGAAATTTGAATAGATATATGTGGTAGGATGATTGTTTATTGAATAATATACATTTATGTGTATCTAAATAGCCGCGAGCTACTAAAATAATGTTTCTATGAAAACGTATATATTAATGTTACGAATTTGTTTAATTTTAATTTATTCTGAATTTCAAGTAAAAAAATGTTTAAACGGAAAAAAAGAAAAAGTAACTTTTTTATTACTTTCGGAGTAAAACGGGAACTGTCAGAAGTTTCTGCGCATCTTTGGCAACTTTTACTCCGAAAAATAGTAAAATTTACTCCAGATATAGGAAAAATTACTACGGATATAGTAAAATTTACTATTTTTGGAGTAAAAGTTGCCGCAAAGATGCGCAGAAACTTTGGACAGTTCCCGTACCTAGATAATCGAATCTAGATAATATTATCCTGATTATCTTAAATAATATCGAGAGACAGAGAATTTTTTCTTTACAGTATACTTAAAAGGATATTTAATTACTTTTAAATAGTTACATAAAAAAAAGAATAAAAAAATTTTCCAACAAATTCAACTTTCATTGAGAAAAGTATTAAACGTATATTTACCAAAGAAAAACTTTTTCTATATATACATCTGTCTTGAATTCTTTTTACCTATCCAAGAGAAAAAACCTCAAATTGAAAAAGTTTATCTCTTACATCTTTGGAATGTTACAATATGGTGCAAAAAAAAAAAATAATCTCATAGAGAGATAATATTAGCTTTTTCTTCTTCTTCTTCTTCTTTCATTTCTTCTAATGAATTGAACGCGCGGGCTATAATGACATTATTTCGGAAAAAGCTTAACAAGTTAATAACCAAAACTTTTAATCCCGCTAGAAAACCCTAATGACTTTTCGACTTTGAATGAGAGTTTTGGGAATAGAAATAAAAAAGCCACTGGTGCGCGATTCTTTTCTTTTATTATTATATATATAGAAGTTTGTGCGCACGCAGAGGAAGAGAGATGGAAAGAGAGTGAGAGAGCAGGTGGATATATTGTCGCTACCCCCTATATGTATTTTACGAAGATACCAGTATCGCAGAAAGTCAAAGTTTCGTGTGCCGTGGAACAGTAAGAACTTCCCACTCTTCCTTCCGGTTAAAAGTCGAAGTAGTACGAACAAATACGAACTGTCCGAAACCCATAGGTTTTCAAAGTACAATGGCGCGAAACTTGTTATTCAATTCGTGGCTGTTGCGTGAAACGGATGTGTGAAAAAAATTTTCGGCTTCATTCAACCAAAAATTTTGACATTTTTTTTTTTTTTTAAATTAAATCGAAAATTTTAAAAAATTTAGTATTTTCATTTAACAAATTAAGGGGATTTTGGAAATAAAAGAAGAATCATGTATGGGATGCTTTTGGAGAGTGTTCAGCATTTCGTACAGGTTCGTACCCAAAAAAGAAGATGCGCGTTTGTTTACTCTTTTGAATTTAAAATTGACCCTGCGGACTATTTTTATACTATTGTGACAGGAGAATAATTTGATTTCTGATTTAATCTTCTATTTGTTCATATCTGTGTAAAGGAAAATGAATTTTAAAAATAAAAAATATTTTATCATTTAAAAAATTTTGTACAAGAAAAAAAATTTTTTAACAAAACATGTTTGGGAAATTTTTATTTCTCTCTAAATTTAAATTAGTAAGAACTTTTTACTAAAATTAGTGGAAATTTATACTAATTTTTAGTATTTACTAAAACTGGTAAAAAAAATATATATATTACTAAATCAAATAGTATTATTTTACTAAAAATTAATGAGCGAAAAATTTTTTTTATGGTAAACCACTTTATTTTGCTTTGTTTTAACATATATCGTATTTAATTGGACTTTATTTTAATTATCAACTGTATATATATTAAAGCAGCTGTGAATTCAACAAAACTTTTAATTAGTAAAACTTTTCTTTTTCATTGAATACTAACTTTGAAATTCATTATACATTCATGTTAAAAAGTTTAAAAAAAACATTCTACAAAAATAGAATATATCCTTATTTATTTCATAGAAAATATTTTGATTCATCATATATAAAAAATATTTTTCAATATTTTTTATATAAAAAACTAAACAATATTTAATTCACATTAATATATACATATATAGAAAAAAATATATATACTATTTATAAAGTGGAATTCGGTAGAAAAGTGATTTCCAATCTTTTTACGTCAATAGCGAAAAAAAAAATGAATGAAGAGAATCGGGAATAAATTTTTAAAGCTTTCATGTAGCTTTTTCAGTTTTATATAGGGATGAAAATTCGCGTGGCTGTCGTTAATGGAATATTAAATGAATGTCATAAGATATAAAGCTGTTAGATAGCAATAAATTTATACTGTGAAAACATTTTCTTTTTTGTAATGTAAACAATGGAGGAAAAGTTTTTTTTATTGAAAATTTATTTCTCATGCGCAAAAATTGTGTTTTCATAATGAAATTGATATTTCCATAAGTAAACTTTATGAGTAAATAACAGTGAATTTAGTTATCATTTGTTTAATTTAGAAAAAAAAACAACTTTTTTTTAATTCTCCAACAAAAATTTTATCTCTCAACTAAATTGTTTATAGTTTATTATTTTTTTAAATTATTATTTTATTTGCAAAATATGCATATATAATGTTTTTTTTCTCTTTTACAGAAGGATATCTAATTAAAGTTAATTGACAATTAAATTAGTGAGGTTTATCAGAAATTAGAGAACTTTGAAAAAAAAAGTTGTACAGTTGAGTAAAGAAAGCTCGTAACCTTCGGTTGAAATTAAAGTTATACGTCACTTGGTTGAGCTTGCATTTCCGCGTGACAGGTCTAAGCGAGATTTAACGTTCCCTTAACCACAGCCATTGTACTACATCTCCTCTCATTCCAAACATAAATTACTCTTATGTTATCACTGCCTTCCTGAGCTACTGAACTTTCCTTTTGAAAAATGTCATTTTAGGCACTTATACCAGAAATTAACTCAAGTATCCCCGGAATGAAAAATTAATTAGTTGGAAAAGAGATTCTTTGCGAAAGTTTAAAAATTAAAATTTCACGTAAGAAAGAAAACTTTTTTATACTGCAAAAATTGATTATACAAACATCTAAAAAATTTAAAAATAGTTTTAACAAAAATTTAAAAATTTATTCTAAATAAAAAAAATAATTAAACTTTAAAAAAGTTTTAATCCTCTCTCTCTCTCTTTCTCTCTTTCAATAATAATTTAATGCAATAAGTAACATCTTAAAATTAATATTTTATATATGGCCTATTTATTCAACGACTCACGTCTAATGGATTTCTCATTATTTATTTATGGATTTTTGAAAAAACCTCATATATCAACATTTACATAATGCAGCAATGATATGTCTTTTCAGTTAAAGTAATGTTTGAAAACTTGCTTCTTTATATTAAAATGCAAAGTTGCATTTCTCAATTAAAATGAGAGTTTTATTTTTCTATATTTAAAATAATTTAAAAATTTTTCTCTACTTAAAGTATCAATTAATATATTAAATTTTCAAATGAGAATTAAATATCAAAATTTATTTTTGTTAAGAAAACCTTTTATTTCAGTTTCCCAAAAATAAAAAAGAAAAAAAATGCGAAAATAACGAAAGAAAGAACTGTGTGCGGAAACGGAAATTACTGACAGAGAAAATCGAAATCGAGGGACATAATAAAGAATCTCATGGGGACCATTTTTCTGTGTTACAATCCCTCTATTACTTTTACATGGAAATACGGTGTGAAATCCCCAAAATTTATATCCTATATATATATATATATATATATACATTGGAAACGTTGAAACGAAAGATTTCATATATCTGATTTTGTTATATACTTCATTTAGTAGTAGTCGACTTTTATTGATTACATATTAGAAACATTGGTTAAATAAAAATAATACATTAAGTTTTATGAATTCTTTAAGAAGCTATTTATCATTTTTTTGTCTTTCAGAAATTATATATGACTATCCCTTTTTATCTGACTATTAAATTTTATCACTTCAACTCCCTCTTCTAAACAACTTTATTGTCCGGAAGAAAAAAAAAGTTTTACGTGTTCAAAATTTTTTATTATTCCACACGACGATTATTATTTTTATAAACAAAATTTTCTATTCATAATTAAATTTTGTTGTATCTAAAAAATGTTTATAAATATTCCAATAGTGCGAAAATATGTCAATAATTAAAAAAAGATAATTAATTAAGTTCCTTTGATTTAAGTTTTCTTTGGATAAAAGACTTTTTTAATTTAAAAAAAACATCAAAGAAAATGTTCTTTAATATAAAATGTTGCAATTTTTAATTTCTTTTTTATTTTTACAATTTCTGAAATGAAAACTAATTTTTTTTTCCGGATGCATTAATTAAAGTTGTAAATAACAAGGACAAACATTTAAGAATTTTGAATTACATTAATCAAAATTATTTGCACATAATGCAGACACATTCGTCAAAAAAGGATTTATTAAGAATATACTTTTAAATAATTGTCACGTACTTATTGTTTAAATGCAAGTCAAAACATAATTTAAAATCAATCATGTCAATTTGAAATGCAATATCGACATCCTTAAGGACGCTCGTAAATAAACACTCACATATATATTCAATTAATAAAATCGCGAACGAATATAAAATTTAACGAGATTAATAAAATAAAAATTATTTGTATTTAAATTAAAGTTAATTAAAAAATGTAATAAAAATAAAAAAATTTACTATATTTGAAAAAAAAAATTTACTTTTTTACCTCATCTCCACTGATTTACTGTATGAAAAGGAATATAATGGACACAAAATATACTTCAGAAAAAAAAAATAATACCGAATCTCGCATTAGGCAATTGAATTCTCTGACAAAAACATTTCTCTCTTGGGAAATCTCAAAACATATATAAATATATGATTTTTCTATTTTTGTCCCAAGTTAACCAACAATAATATAATTAAATTAAAATTATTTACCATAAATGTCAATATAATTATTTCAGTTATTAATTCAAATTTTTATTTATTAAAATTATTATAATTGATTAGAAAATAAATAAAATAATAATTTTATAAAAAATTGAATCAACAACAAAAAAAATCTGAAAAAAAATCATTATTGGAAATTCTTGATTTGAAGAAAAAGAATGCTTTTGGTTTTTTTTTTTTGAGATAATTAGGATTGTTCTATTACATTATTATTATTGCCCTGAATATATAAGGGAACAATAATGTTGATTCCCCTTTAGCGTGTCTTTCATATTTCATAATATGTTTCCTTCACGGAGTGTCTATTTCAATAAAATGAATTTTCACGACCGTCTCACAATTCCCTGTGTACTCTCAGTTTTTAATCGCTCCACTGCCAATTAAGTGAACCATTAGTTTTCGTGACTAGACTCATTATACAACAAACTTTAAGGAATATCAGTCCATTGTCTTAAACTTCTAATTTAACATGAATAATTAATTATCTTTACTGCCTCTTGCTGTTTATTATTCTTAAACAAGGAAATGGGATTAATTCATTGTTCTAAAAGAGAATATTTTCTTCATATTTAAAAAATAAAAAATAAATTGCTTATAAATAAATTAAATATGCTTATAAAATTAAATAAAATCATTCAATCATATATGTATATAATTTATTCATGAGCTATTTTATTTATAAATAAATGTATTCAAAAATAAAATTACTGATATTTTTGTATTTTATTTTCATTAAAAAAAAATCTTCAAATACAAAAACATATTTATTGCAAATAATTAAATTTTCTATTTTTTATCAGTGAAATGTTATTTTATTTGATGACTTTCTTTCGTGTAATATTTTTTTTTGAAAGGTTTATTTCCCTGAAAACTTGAAGAATTTTCAAGTTGGAGGAAATAACTGACGCTCTTAAAAGCGTAGAACCGAAAATGGAATTCCCCCTGTCTCTAATCCGTCATACACTACCTACATATAGCCTGAGGAATATAACCAAATATATATATATATTGCAAAATATTCTTTTTGACGGCAAAAGCGGGGATTTTTATCAAAAAGATGCAAGGAGGCAGAATAATTCTATTTCAGATCATTTATTTTATCTATTTACCAATAGACCATTAAATTTGAAAAAGGATTTAAATGACAAAAAAATTTCTTAAGAACGTACCCATGAAATTTATCACATTTAAAATGTGTGCAAAAGATAAAAATTCAATGAAATGAAAAAGTAGAGCTTTAAAAAAAATAAATAAATACCCTTTTTTCTATAAATGAAAAAATTTAAAAAGATACAAAAAAATTATTTTCTTCTAAATTATGTAATCAGAGGAAAAAATTAATTAAATGAAATAATTTTATTATATATTAAGGATTACATGTGTGATATATAGGGATTTGTCTAAATCAAAAAATTAAATTGATTTGTACTGGGAAATTTTGTTACCCTACATGAGAGAAAAAAATCCCCTAAAATATTAGCTTATTTACAACAAAAATTGTACATAGTAGAGGGTGTTGAATTTTTATTGTTTTAATAAATTCACTAACAAATCTTTACAGATTTTATAATGAATTGCAATCAAAATGATAAAAAATGGGTTTTTCTCGAATTTTAAATATATTAATTTTAAAATCATGATTGCGTTTGATATTTTATCACTAGCCTTTTTCAAAAAGAAAACAAGGGTAAAAATATATTTCCATAAAACCCGATATGTTTATTTTTTATCAGTCTGTAGGACTATATGATGAAAATTTTTTTATAAAAATATATAACTTTATAACAATAGCATTGCATTGAAGAAAAATATTCTAAGAATTAAAGATATTTTTATTTTTGAAAAACGTGACTATATGAAACTTTTATATATCTATATTTTCTAACATGTTTACCGTTTTTATTTGAAATCAATTTTGGCTTTGGTAAATACAGTGGAGTAATTTGGATTAGAGAAAAATAAGATATAAATATATTTAATTCTTCAAATAAATATATTTATTTATTTATAAACATATTTTTAAATACTTCTTTATATTTAATAAAAATATTTTTTATGAGTTTAATGAATAGATTGAGAAAAAAATATTAATTAAAATTATTTTAGAAATTCGTTGATTAAATAAACTAAATATAAAAGGGAAAATAATATTTTTTTTTTGTTCCTCACTTTCAAATGTAACTTAACCGCGTTCTCTCTCTCTCTTTTTCTCTTTCTAGAGTTTCATTAATTTACACACTCCTCTCTGAATAATTTTATTTTAAGTACCTTACTTCATGCAGTATCAGCACAGGGGTGAAGAGTAATTTCATTATAACGCTGAAAGCCTATCTTGATGAGGGAATATATATATTTTCTTCATTTATGTGATTTTCCTTTTATAAATTTAAAAAAAAATAATTATATTCTACAAAAAATTATATTTAAATAAATTTTATAATTAAATGGAAATAAGTTTTTTTTTTTACTAATTCTCGTCACATTGATGAAAAAACATTTTTCAGCTGGAATATGGAGAAGAATTATGGCTGCAAATGTTAGAAAAAGCGGGAGTGAAGCACACAGTGTTCAATACTCGACAAATCTATCCGGACGATTTAATGACAAAATTGGCAGCTGCTCTCGCCGATCATATTGGAAAGAGTATCAATAGTGTCATGGAATTTTTCGGAAAATGTTTCGTTCGATTTTTTAGTAATCTTGGGTAAGAAAATAATTGTGAAAAAAAAAATTAAATTTTTTTTTTTCCATTTTTAAAATGTTTTATTAAAATATATTCTTCACAATATATTTGAAAGGACGCAAATTAACATAAAAGAATAAGAAAAAATCATTTCTATAAAGAAAAAAAATATAGTATAGAAAAAAATAATCAATAGAATCGAAATTGTTGCAATCCACTTTGAAAGCAACTTAACTGAATATTCTATAGACATTCTATTTACCCTCATACCCTAAAGCGTCCCTTGAAACGCGAGCCTCCTCTAAAGTAAAGAGGAATGCTTACGAGAATTTCCTTGTCTCGCGAGAAAGAAAAAAGCTTCTAAAATGAGCTTTGAAAAATTGGAAAGCTAAAAACAAATTGCTAAACTATGTTCGTTGGAAAAAAAAATAAATAAAAGAAAAATTAAAAAAATAAATAATAATTTAAAATTAATTTTTTTTATTATTAGGTACGACTGCACAATAAAAGCAACTGGTCGTTATTTTTGTGATTTTTTGGCAAGTGTCGACAACATACACATGCAAATGCGATTTACATATCCAAAAATGAAAAGTCCCTCTATGTATATAACACACGTGGATCCACATGGAGTTATTTTAGTTTATAGAAGTACTAGACAAGGATTTACACATTATTTTATGGGTGAGAATTTTTTAGAACATTAAGGAATAGAATATATTTTGTTTAAACAAAAACAGTTTTAATTATAAATAATAAAAAAAATTTGTATGTTTTCGTTAAATAGTGAAAGAAATATGAAACAAAATAATTGTCTAGATAATTGTAAGCATAATAAATGAAGATAATTTTGTAAAACAATTTTGTACTTCATATTGAACTTTGTATTATAAACTAAGGAAATAAGTACATAAGTTTATTTCACGTGTTCTCAGGTCAACTGTATCAAATAGCTAAAGAGCTTTACGAAACAAGTTTAGACATTAGAGTCCTCGAAACTTCAACTAACATCCCAGGTAGTCGAAGTGTGAAAGTTACTTTTCGCATTGATTTTGACAACCGAGAATATGTAAGTATCAAATGATACCAAAAAAAAAATATTAGGGGAAAAAAAAAATATTTTTGTCCGTAAAAAATTATTTATTTCACAGAATTCTAATTTAACAGAATTTTAATTTAACCTACTTAATAATTAAATTAATAATAAATTTAATTGATTTAAAGAAATTTTCTATATTCATTACTTGCAATTTATATATTAATTCAAAAATTATGAATGAATAACTTTTTATGATTTTGAAGCAAACAAATATGTGATTCAAACTAATATTTCAAATCTCTCATCCTCTAATCGGTGGAGTGAAACGATTTTTCTTTGAAATTAAATTTTATAAGGAAAATAAATGACGCATGCTAAGAATGAAAAAGTAAGATGGAAAAATTTATGTTACTTTTTATCGCATTTTTTTTTTTGTTGATAGGTGGCAAAAAATACAAAAATGCGAGCACCAATTGGTCGAGAATTATCCCCAGTTCCATGTTCAATGTTACTGCGATTATTTCCATTTGGTGTGGTGTTGAATCGCGATATGTGTATACAGGGAGTTGGCGGGAAGCTTTTACAAACTTGGGGTGGAAATTCATCCATTTTAAATAAACCAGTCACAGAAATTTTCAAGCTACGTAGACCAAAAGGAATTACATTCACTTGGGGAAATGTAAGCTTACCTTTTTTTTCTAACAATAATATGAAGAAAAAAAAAAAGTTTTATTTTTAATTGTTTTATTTTGAAAATTCACTTGAAATTATATTGAATCTTTCTACCGATTCTCGTAGTGATTAACCATTAAGAACATATATATATAATGATAAAACAAATATTTAGACACCCTCTTGACAATTTTTTTTTTCTATAGTTCTTCTCACTCTCTCTTTCTGAGTTAAAATAAACCATTATATGAAATTGGAAAGAAAACTTAAACGAAAGAAAAAAAGTTAATCCTTCCATTTTCATCTAATCTAAGTTAGAAATTTGAGCCAATATAAAAAGAATATAAAAATGAAATATTTTTGCCTAATAAAATAATTTATAATGTAATTTAAAAGACTAATTAATTTTTAAAGTAAAATTATTAAAAAAAATTAATTTCATTATAATTATAGGTTAAAAACCTTTTTTTATACTTAACAATTTTTAAAATAAAGAAAGAATTTACTGAATAAATAAAGTATCAGTAGTAAAAAAAAGTTTTAATCAGACATTTAAAGTATTTTAATTCTTCTGTCTATGAAACTAGTAGTAAAAGTCAATTTAAGTCAGACAGAAATAAATTTAATATTTCTTTTTTTTCAGTAGAAAATGTAATTTTCAGTCATTCAATATTTTTTAATTTTTCTTAGTGTTTAACTAGTAGTAAAAGTCAGTTTTGGTCAGTCAGAAATAAATTAAGTTTAAGTCAGAAAAAATATTTTAATACTTAGAATTTCTTTATCAGTGGAAGAAGTAATTTTTATTCAGACAAAATATTTTAATTTTTCTGTTTAACTAGTAGTAAAAGTCAATTTAGGACAGCTAGAAATAAATTAAATATTCTTGATTTCTTTATCAGTAGAAAAAGTAATTTTCAGTCAGACAAATAGTTTTTAATCAGTAGTAAAACTCAGTTTATGTCAAAAATAATATTAGAATATTTCCAATTTTTTTTTAACAGTAGAAAAAATAATTTTCAGTCAGACAAAAAGTTTGTAAATTCTTCTAACTGTGTAACTAGTAGTAGTAAAAGTCAGACAAAATATTTAAATACTTCGAATTTTTATCAGTAGAAAAAGTAATTTTTAGTCAGACAAAATCTTTTAACTTTTCTATTTAACTAGTAGTGAAATTCAGTTTAGGTCAGACAAAAATAAATTAAATATTCCCTATTTCTTTATCAGTAGAAAAAGTAAGTTTCCGTCAGACAATATTTTTTTAATTTTTCTATTTAATTAGTAGTAAAAATCAGTTTAGGTCAGACAAAAATGAATAAAACATCCTTTAGTTCTTTATCAGTAAAAAAAAGTAATTTTCAGTCAAACAAAAAGTTTGTAATTTCTTCTATGTAACTAGTAGTAAAAGTCAGTTTATGTCAGACAGATACACAAATAAAAATTGCAACAGTAAATAAAAATAAACAAATTCTAATAAATAAATATAATAAATAAATAAATTTGAATATATTATAAATAATAAATAAATAATTAATAAATAATAAATAAATAAATGAATAAAAAGATAAATAAAAAATTATCACTCATGGAAAAAAATAAATCTTAGACTATAATATATATTTAACAATTTCTATTTTTCGACAAAGTTGTTAATCCTTAAACCCATTGTTTAACCAGCTAATATATCTTCACTCAGTAATGTTTGAACTCGAGTTGATAAGGTCAACGGAAAATAATTTGAGTTCAACAAATAGCGAAGCTCCTAGTACAAGCAGCGGATTAGATAGAAGGGGAAGTCAGGGATCACGTAGCATATTACTTAAGGGACAAATGAGATATATAGAGGACATCAAGTCTATAATTTTCCTTTGCAGTCCACTGTAAGTCATTAACAACTATTTTTCGTCGCAGAATCAACGTTTTATATAGTCTCAAAATTGTCAAAAAATAAAAATTTATTTAATAATTGTTCCATAGAATCAACAGCTTAGATGAACTTCTTAGTATGGGCCTATATCTTAATGATCTTAATCCTCATGGATTAAGTAGAGAATTAGTTCTTGCCGGTTGGCAACATTGTGGAAGGTAATTATTATACATTTAAATGTAATCGCAATAAATCATTCTTGGACATGTATGATAAATGAGAAACAATTATAGCTATTATCCATATCTAGTTCATATATTTTATATTTATAAATCAATTTACTGAAATAAATTAATTATATTTTACGATAACCTTTATTCTGATATCAAATATCATATAACATTTATCTCTATTAATAAAATTGTTTATAAATATTATTTTTGAATATAAATTGGAAATGTGACCTTTTTATTTCTCGTTTTTTGTGTTTCATTTTATTATTTCTTTTTTTTCTCTCTGATGTATATATATTTTTTTGGTTTGCATTGCTTATTCATTGATGATAAAAATTTCTATGGAAATGGTAAAAAAATAAAGAGAAAATTATTTTGTTGTCTATAGATTGGAAATGATGTTCGAGAGAGCTGAACAAAGGTCACAGGAATTGGAAAATAGTTACGCCCTTTTAGATCGTTGGAAAAATAAAAGCGACGAACTTTTGTATTCGATGATCCCTCAAACTGTTGCTGACCGTTTACGAGCAGGGGCAAGTCCCTTAAGCACTTGTGAGGTGGAACTATATTTATTTATTTTCTTTCAATCTCTTTTTTTTTTTTTTTTTTTGTTCACAGCAAAGAAATCCTATAAATGTCAAAATATATTTAATATATATAGAAAAAAAAATGTTTTTTTTTTCCAGTCGTTTGAATCGATAACAGTGATTTTCTGCGAACTTTGTGAATTTGATTATTCGACAATTGAAGGTGCAATGGATATTGTCACTTCAATGAATGCCGTTTTCTCCTGCTTCGATTCTTTAATGGATAAATTTAAAGTTTATAAAGTAAATAATTTTAAAATTTTGTTAATTTTTTTGATATAATATAATTTTTTATAATTATCCTTTTGGTAATTATTAAATTATTTTCTTTAATTAAAAGAATTGTTCGAATTGTATATAGGATATTTGAAACAATGCAATGGCAATAAAAAGAAAATTATGTTTTAACAGGTGGAAACAATTGGTCGAGTGTACATGGCTGCCAGTGGTGCGCCAGATAGAACAGAAGATCACGCGAGAAATGCTGCGGATGTGTCCATTGAACTGCTCAATAATGTTCGCTCTATAAAACTTCCATCTGGCCAGGATATTCACATTCGAATAGGTAACTTTCTCTATATATTTGAATTAGAAAAAATATTCCATTCTAAAAGACAAAAAAAATTGATACAATTTTTGAAAAAAATAATAAAAATTAGAAAATTCTACTTTTCTAACGAAAAAATAAAAAAATATTTGCCTTAGAAAATGTGAAACTTTTTTTCATGATCGATATCAACAAAAGTGTCTTTTACCCCATGGGGGAAAAAAAGGGGGAAACCAAGAAAAGCTGGTCAGATTAAGCGTCTTCATATATATAAAGAGTGTAAGATACGTGTCAAACTTGTAAATTGGATGTTTCTATTGCAGGAATTCATTCTGGACCTGCAGTTGCTGGTGTTGTTGGAATTAAAGTACCCAGATATTGCTTTTTCGGTGATACTGTCAACACAGCATCCAGAATGCAAACAACAAGTGAGGTTGGTATAATTTTCAATATTATTATATTAAATTCACAAATTAATTTAAAAAAAATTTTTTTTTTCAAAAATTTAATAAAAAATTTTAATTAAAAAAATTTTGAAATAAAAATAAAATTTTTATACAGCCAGGTAAAGTGCACATATCACCGGACACAAAAGCACTATTGCCAGAGGATCGATATCATTTGGAGCCACGTGGAGTGGTTAGTGTAAAGGTAAACTCATCTGATATATATAAAAAAAAAGTTATTCCCCTCTAATTCTCATCCCTTCTTTCTTTACTTATTGTAACATAAATCTTTAGGGAAAAGGAAACATGGAGACATACTGGCTACGTGAGAAAAATCACAGAAAATCTTCATCCAATGGAAAGGAAATATCAATGAAAGATCATTGAATATTATAAAAGCGATAAATAATTTTTTCCCAACCATTTGGTTTCGAATTCTAGTCTTTCTCAATATATAATCAAATAAATTTTTCTTAAAATCTCAAATAGAAATTAATTTTTATTAACAAAAAAAAACATATCGACATATTTGTAAAATAAAGTAGCAAATAATTTTTATTTTATTATTTATTTCCAATAACTTTGTATAATTTGAAGAAAAATTTTAAATTAATGAATAACGAATTTTGCAATAATAATAATTAAATATAGTAAATGATGAAACAATATAATATTATATAGATAAATCAAATTAAGAGACTAAAATGTTTCCATAATAAAAATAAAGTTAAAATTTTTTCCCCGCATATAACATTATATAGTTCCAAAAGAGAAATATAATAAATAAAGCGAGAATTTTTTTCAATTTGACTAGATAGAACACCAACGTTTTATATTAGATCATAGATAACGGTTTAAGTCTAATAAACATGTGTATACATCGTTGTTTAAATTCCGCGGTACGTGATCCTAAAACCACAAAATCCTTGTTTTACTCTGAAATTATAATATAACATCATCATATATTATTTCTCATAAAATTTGCACATGGCAAATTTTTCACTCAAAAGTAAAAATAAAATAAAAAAATAAAATTCTTTAATTTTAATTAAAAATTTTTTAAATAGTAAAATTTATTTTTAAAAATTAATAAAAATAATTTTTTTCAATTTATATTACATTCCTTGTTTTTTTTCAGGATTATTGAATTAAAATTTAGGATCACGAAAATTCTTTCGAATTTATTAATATATATATATATATATATATATATACAATCAGTATTAAAAAAGACTCAACCAAAAAAAAGGCCTAAAATTTTATTTTGTTTAATAATAAAAATTAGTAAAATAATTTCTTCCAATAAAACTATATGTTTAAAATATTCTCTAGGATTAATTCAATTAAATATATATATATATATATGTGAAGCGTGCCTTAATTATCAAAAATATATGTAACTGCATATAAAATTTTAGATAGTTATCCTGTCCTTTTTATCTCAATTGTACAAATATTTACTGTAAATTAAAGAATTTAAACAATTTTGCTGTTATTTAATATTTACCAAATACAATATTGTTTCGTTTGTTTGAGTTAATTTTTTATAGTTATTACTGTTAATTAATTACTTAATAAATAATTATTTCTACTAATAAATATTATTACCAAATAAATTATTGCAACAATGGAAAATAAATAATTTACGATAAATAATTAAATATAGAAAAAAAAAGTGAAAATTTTAACATCAAAAAATAAATGAAATTATATAACAATGATATAAAAAAAAAATGATATAATCAACAATAACAGGCATCAGCTGTGTTGCGATCTATCCATGTCAAATAACGATTAACTCTTGCGTAAACGCCAGGATAATTGGGTTGAGCACATCCTTCACCCCAGGAAACTACTCCTTTATTCATCCAAAGGGAAAACGTTAAATATTTCATATATTAGATTTTATAAATTTAAATAGAATTTATAGAATTTTATTTAATTTTTTAAATCTCTTACCAACAATCTGATGTACTCGTCCTTTTCGTACATGTAATGGACCACCACTATCGCCCTATATGAAACATAGATTTTTTTTTTTTAATTAATATCCTTTTTTTACTCTCTTATTTTGTTTTTGTTCTTCTCAGTAAATTGAGTTTTTGTAGTAAAAAAAAAAAAGGAAAACTTTTCGTTAAGCTTTTGGAATAAAAAAAAAAAAAAACTTTCTTTCAACACTTTGAGAAAGTTTATCCTTTTTTTGTTTTTGTTAGAAAAAAAGTTTTCTATTTATACAAAAGTATATACCTGACATGAATCTTTTGCCCCCTCTTTGTAACCAGCACATAACATGTTATCAGTAATTCTTCGCGCTGGATATCGACTAGTACGACATTCTGCATTTGAAATAATGGGTACCATGACCTCTCGTAAAACCGATGAAACCGGTCCAGATTGTTCAATGGCACCCCATCCAGTCACAATGCCTGTTATGCCAGAGAAAGTCTTGGCTATAAGGAAACACTGATTATTTTTTTTTTTCCTTATTGCAATTATTTTTTTTCTGTATTTTACCAAACTAAATAGACTTGAACAATAATATTAAAAATTATTTTCCATTAAATGATATATGTTAATATTGTTATCTGTTGTATTAAGATATTCGAAGGAAAAAAAAAATCATAACTCACTTTTTTCAGGCAGGCAGACAGGTCTCATTTTTCCTTGAAATTTAAATTCACCACTGATTCTAATCAAAGCGATATCATTGTCATAATTTATTGTCGAATAATCTCCATGGCGAATAATTTCCTCAATTTGAAAATTTTCAACTTCCGACTCGGATGTTGAATTTCTGTCATGTTCAAATATTCTCACAGTTAATGATTTCTTCTCAAACCTATATGACAGGAAAAATTTAAAAATCAAATCTTATTCTAAAAGAATTAAAAATCTGAATTTTTTGTAAAAAAAAAAAAATTTACCTATCAACTACACAGTGGGCAGCTGTCAGTACATATCGAGAATTAATTACACTAGCACCACAATAAAATCGTCCTTTATGGAACAATAATGCCATCCATGGATATTCGTTTACTTGCGTTTCCACTCCGCCAACAATTCTATGTTGTTTATTTGTTAAACCACAATCTAGAATAGAGGATGATAATTATTAAAAGTAGTGAAAAAAAATGAGTTCGTCATTGAAAAAAAATTACCGCAAGAAGGACAAGATTCTTGATGAGATGGTACATGAACAGTTGAAGGTCTAACAGTCGTTGTAGTTGTCGATGGTTTTGGAGCAAATATTTGTTGCCACCAATCAGGCCATATGTAATTTGTTGCATTGAGCGTTACGTTACTGTTTTCCTATAAAAAAAACCATTTTTTAAAAAAATACAAAAAGAACCTAATTTGATAAGAAACTTTTTTTTTTTTTTTTGACATTGTTTCTCCCCTCAATTTCAAGAATAAATTATGGGGTAAAATAGAAAGAGAGATAAATCGAGACGAGAAAAAAAAAAATTATTCTCCCTTACCTGATTAGATGATACTCTTGAGACTGATGCCACTACAAAGATCAGGAAAGCTAACGTGACGTGCATCCTTGGTTGGTGCCAGCGGCGATAAAGTCATGTATGCTTCCTTATACCTCTTTCCAATGTGCGAATGAAACTATACGCGCGTATTGTTTTAATTCGATCGGCAAAAACCGCCGGCCTACTCGACAGACACTTTCACACAGGCTTCAATTTCTGTGCCACATCTTTATTTATACGGAATACTGGACAAACTAGTACTCCACGTAAAAAAAAAAAATTTAGGCTAGTCGTATGTTAATTTTTTTTTTCCAAAAAAAAAAATTAAAATTAAACGAACTTCAACAAAATATAATCAATTAGGGAAATAAGATTTATTTTTATCAAAAGAAGTAATTACAAATTAAAATAATAATAACAAAAATTAATTGCAAAAATGCAAAATAAGTCAAAAAAAAAAAAAATATTAAAAATAATTTTTAATCATATGAAAATCAAAATAGAAAAAAATTTTCCAAGAAAGAGATGTATGATTTGTGAAATGCGATAAAGATTAAGATATGCGACCTATTTTGTTTTTTTCTTTTTCTTTTTTTAAAAAAAAAAATTTTTTTTTTTTTGTCGATTAGTTTAAGCGATATTAGTCATATCTTAGAAGGACGCAATTAAATGTGCGTATGATTCGTGTCTTATCGGAAATTTAACTCGCAGACCAAAAGATAAAAAAATTGTCAGTAGAGATTGCATATTAGTCTTATACCTGTAACCCATAACAGTGGGTCAAGGTATATGGGTCACGACACCCTCATGCGGGTGAGGCGCCTCACTTTAATGTCTTAACGTGTGTATCTATATATAAATGTTGTCACTTTATTATCAAAATCCTTGCTTTTCTTTATCCCAATAACCAAAGTGACCAGGGTCACATCCCACTTTTCCTTTTTTTTTTTTTTTCAAATCGTCGAAAAATTATGCATTTTATTACGTGTTGGAATTATGCAGTCTTTTTTGATAAAAGTTTAATAATAATTACACAAGTTGGAAATAATATATAACACATGAGTAATGATTTTTTATTAAAAAAAAAAAAAAAAATAGTAAAATTTAAATTTTTCTCTCGATAGAGTAATTACTCTTAATTACTTAAATTATTAAATAAAAGTATATTACTTTGTACAAAATATTTTAATTAGAAAATAGTATATTTAGATACTTTTAGAATTAAATGTGTTTATTTTTAACTTTTAATTGTAGTTTACGTAGTTTTTTAAAAAAATACAAATCAAGGAGATTTTCATTAACATGATATTATTATAGTCATTAAAATCTTGTATTTATTCAAAATTTAATGTTTTTTTTTTTTTTTTTTTTATTTTACGTGCGGAACTATGACATAAATTATTTTACTTTCTTTTAACTAGGCATAAAATAAACTTGACTCATTAATTACGAACCATGAACAACCTGTGTAGCTCAAACAGCGTAAATAATAACTTAATTTCAATGTAAATTATAAAAAAAAAAAAAAAATTAAATACTCATCTAGAATCGAATCGATTTTTCGAAAATCGGATTTAAATACAAATTATATACAAACTTATTCTGTATAAATAAATTTTTCCGTATAAAAAAAGAGGATAAATAAAATTAAAAACAAATTTTTTTCTACTAAAAAGAAAAATAAATAAAATTTACAATAATTAAAAAAAGTAAATAAATAAATTATTAAAAAATTTAAATTTGCTAATAAAAATTACATTATAAAAAAAACAATGATTTAATTTCTGAGGGAGAACAATGTTTTACTTTAATCTTTATGCAAAAGAAAGACTTTGTAATTTTTGGCTGACTATATCTCGGGAATTCTACTCAAAGCGGAGTATACATCAAAGAATATAAAATGTATTCTAAAAGAATCAACACAAAATTATATAAAAATTTTCCAAACTCACAATTTTCAAAAAACCATTATTTAATATATTTTTAATTATTTAGAAAATAATAACCTCTTATTCAATATTGTTGCAGGGAAGAAATTTCAAAACTTTCAAATTAACAATTTAAATGAATCTAATATAAATTCCGTGAAATATTTTACAAGCCTTGAGGGTTAACTAAATAATAAGACGAGTTTCTGAACTGAATCACTAAAAACTTATTAGAACCGCACATCTCACATTATATTTACTCCAAGATAATTAAGTTTTTGTCTAAAGTTACTTTTCACTCTTCTCATAAATAATAGTCAAGTATTTCTAAGAAATTGTATAAACTTTTTTTTTTTCTTAACCACAAGTTTATGAAACTAAGAGCAAGGGCAAGTATCCATTTAATTCGACCTGATTCTATCTCGACTCATCTCAATGTCTTCAGGATAAATTGCACAAAAAAAAAAAAAATTAATTCTTTCCAAAGAAAAATACCCGGTTTAAAAAATTAATAAACAAAAAAAATTTACTTTTTAATTATCATAAAAAACTAAATTCAAAATAAAAAACATAAAAATAGATTTAACAAAAAATGAACCAAAATTTTAATAAATGAAGAGGCCGATTTTTTAATTGAACCAACTTTTTAATCGAATTTACTGAAAATATCTCATTATACAAGGTTTGAAAGTGAAACTCGAGCATGATGTACCAAAGATGGCTTGAATGCAATTTTAGTCGATAAAAAAAGCGAGCGATGCACACAACTTTCATTTTTGGTGGGCTGACGAAATTGAAATTGATATGGTCGAATTATTGTGCATCGAAACAAGGAGACGTATACAGTTTCCACACGTGCTGACATTGGTAGATAAGTTTTGATTATAATAAAAAAAAAAAAGAAAAAAGAAAAAAAAAATTACGCCATCCCGTTGAATTTTTCTTCACATTAAGAGACAACAATAGCAACAGGTGATTTTAAAACCTGCGACATACACCAACATTTGCCAATACAAACGCTCCATTCAAGGTGAAAATCCCCACCAGATGTGGCAGCTTTATTAGTTATAATATACTATATAAAACGGCAAAACCACCTCAATCTTTACTTCTCACGTTCGGCACGCGACACGCGAATAATTATTGCCAAGGTATATATAGAAGCCATTTGGAGGTATACCAATTGATTTTAATAATGGAGAAAATATACATCATTGCGTGCTTGCTCATCACATCTTTTGAAAATTATTTTATATCAGCCACCCCTCTTAAAGTAAGTAATACAAAAATTTTTTTTCCTTCATATCAAATTTCAAAAAATTACCCTATATAAGTTGAGAATGATTTATTTCAACCCTCGTGACAATTCTAAAGGCTCGTTAATCATTTTATCTTTTTAAAATTCTCTTCGAAAAGTTTTCTTTATTAAAATTATTGTCATGTTGACAAAAGGACTTTTCAATTTTTAGCTTACATTAATATTAAAAACAATCATTCATTCGAAAAATTCGCTTCATAAATAATAATATAAAAAATATAAATAAAAATTTATGAAACTGAATTACAATGAAAATTAATTTTTTTTTTGTTTACTTACTTGAAAATTAATTTTAAAAAAAGTCACTTTTTGTTACACCTTATATTGGACCGAATTTTATTAACGAGATGTAAAAGAAAATTTTTTTTGGAAAAATGAATATTAATGAGATTAAAAAAATTTTTTATTTGGAAAAATGATAAATTTAAAGGAAAAACTATATATTTGAAAAAGCACGTTTTCTTCTCTCATTTGAACTGTGATACAGTGTGGGAGGGAATGCGCGGGTTAAACACCTCAGAGTCACGTGTAATGCGTAGCTTACTAGTCTTACCTATGTCATGACTCCCGGTTAACATAGTTTTTCGTAATGAGTAATGTTTTGTTATAATGTATGTTAAGATATGCCTCCACATGTGCATTTCACTTCATACGTAATATTTTCCATATATAGTAAAATAATGTCCTCATTTAATAGAGACGACAAAAATTGACCAAATATTATGTCAGGGTTGATGCAAAATATTTCTATTTTAAAAATACGAATTTCTTGAACGAAAAAAAAACTTTAACTATTTTCTTTCTGTAACAATTCTGTTACAAAAAACGGTTTAAAAACATAATCTTCGTAAACTCATATAAATTATAAAAATGACTAAAGAAGTTTATTTTTTAATTTTTTTTTCGGTTAATGAAAAAATTGAAAGAATATTTTTTTCTCATTTTTCAATTCTTAAATGTTTATTTTATGATAAGAAACAATTTATAGTAAAGTATCTATTATAAAGATTGTAATTTTCTGATTAGGCGTAAATATGCGCACATCATAAACTGAGAAGCATATCTCATTGCCCCCATATATGAAATTCTGTTCATGTAAATCATATTTTTAATCAGAGTAAAATAATAATAAACAAGAAAAATTTTTATCGCGTTACTTAATTTTGAAAACCTGTCACAAGAATAAATATATAAAAATTGAATTTTGGTTTACAATTTTATGACAAAATTTATTTAATGATAAACAATACGAACTAACTAATTCTTTTTTTTACTCTCCGTCCAATAATTCTTGGATTTATTGAATAAATCTTCTATTCTATATTTTTTTCTAAAAAAAAAAAAAATTCTAACATAATTTGCAGATATTTGGAAGAAGAGAGCCAAATTTACCTCAATCGAATGCTCAAGTTCATTACAATATAACAAAATCACAATTAGGTGATTCTGATTTAGACGAAATATCATATATAGATTATGACGTATCACCATCTAGAAGACCGCGAACATGCAATAATTGTGGTAATTAAATTTTTTTCTCTTACGATGTGAAAGAAAAAAAAAAAAAAAAATTTTTTTTTCTACAAAAAATTTCCAATTTTTCCAGTTTGTGGAATCAGTAGAACAAGTAGAATTGTTAATGGAAATTTAACAGAATTTTTCGAATTTCCATGGATTGCCAGCATTCATATTGGTGGGAAATATCAATGTGGAGGAAGTCTTATCACTCAAAAACATATTCTCACTGCCAGTCATTGTTTATTCACGTAAGTTGAAAAAAATTATTTATGAATTAATTAGGAAAAAAGTGGAATTTGCGCAGCTAATTAGGCTAATTAAAACAATATAATTTATGTATAGATATTTTTTGTTTTTTTTTAATGAAAAAATTTCAGCGACGATCCCCAGGATTATTTGATTATTCTGGCTGATAATAATTTACCAAATAGTAAGGAATATTTAATGAAACGAGGTGTAGCATCTCTTAGAGTTCATAAGGATTATGATAGTACTTCTAAAAATAATGATATTGGTATAATTGAACTTGATCGGCCAGTACCACTCGATGGAAGTATTCAAACTGCCTGCCTCCCAGAAGATAGTAAGCAATTAATTAAATAACAATAATTAATAATAATAATAATAATGACAAATTTCATATATATTTAAAAAATTATTTTTTTGAAAATCACGATTTCTTGCCTTTTTTTCATAGAAAAAAAATTTTGAATACTTGCTTTAAAAAGAAATAAATTGTAAATTTTGTCATAGAACCAATCGATTACTCGGGAGCTTTAGCAGTAGTGGTTGGTAGAGGTAAGACGGGAGAAGATGAGGCTATAAGTGATGAATTGCGTAAGGTTAACGTTCACATTTTACCCGAAGAAGAATGCAAACAGACTGGATATGAAGAAGGAAAAGTGACAAGCAACATGTTTTGTGCTGGATATCTTGATGGACAATATGATTCTTGTCATGTAAGTATTCAAATATAATAATTAAATCATACCAAAGTTAATCAATATCTAATCATAATTGAACACAAATTACATTTTAAAAAAATATTATTTTACATATATAAAATAGTAATAAAAAAAAACAAAATAATACTAAAAAATTGAAATGAAAATAATTAATGGAAATAATAACAATAAATAAATTAAAAACAAAATAATTTTAGGGAGACAGTGGTGGTCCTCTTCATGTGAAAGCATCACATGGTTTCATGGAAATCGTAGGTAATTAATAAAAAAAAAAGAAGCATTAATCATTTTCATCCGACAATATCTGAAGTTCTGAACATTCAACTGAACGATATTTTGACCTATAAATTTTTAAAAAAAAAATTATTACAGTAATGAAAAATAAAAATTAAATTAAACATTTAAAAAATTATTAATATTTTATAATAAAATTTAACTTGAAAGAATGTAGTAAACAAATTTTTCGTTCATTTCAAAATTCAGAACTTGAAGCACATATAAGAATTGTTGAAAAAAAAAAAAATTAAAATCCCTTCAG
Organism: Leptopilina boulardi; assembly: GCF_019393585.1. Lineage (NCBI taxonomy): Eukaryota > Metazoa > Arthropoda > Insecta > Hymenoptera > Figitidae > Leptopilina > Leptopilina boulardi. The sequence continues at coordinate 672,441 of NW_026138019.1, forward strand.
GGTTAATTTCTTGGGGTCGAGGTTGTGCAAGACCCAGATTCCCTGGGGTGTACACGAGAGTTACCAACTACATGGACTGGATTGCAAATCAACTGAATCAAGATAACGCGTGTGTATGTCAACATCCACAATGAATAATTAAAAAATTATAAAATTTCATTGCAATCAAAAAAAAAAGTTATGATGAAAATTCACAAAAAAAAATTTTATATTAGACAAAGATTAAAATAGTTTAAAACCGCGATTTTTTTTTCTTAGTTAATTACAAGATATATACACAGAATTATTACTCAAAAAGATAAGGAATTTTTTCATCATATCTTTTTCTCTCCTAATATTGACAAGAGACAAATTGATTACTGATCGACGATCAGATAACAGTGCAAACTTTAATAATGTCTATATAAGCGAATTTTCAAAGATTAATCGACTTCACGAAATGAGATATATTTTTAGGCAAACGCCACTTTTGCAACATTTTTTTTTTTTATTATATTTTTTAAAACGCTGCACATGCAAAAACACAAAAGTCATTTTAGAGCAAATTTCAGGTATTGAAGTAAAAATAAATAAATTTTATACCCGAAATCTGTTTTAAAATTGACATTACGTTTTTGTAGTGTACAATGTATATTTTTAATATATATTTTTATATTAATGTACCACATAAAATAATATACATTTTTATATAAAATGTATAATATTGAATACAAATTTTGATAGAAACATAAAAAAAATAGTTATTAAATTTTACTAAACAATTTTAATTTTAATTGAATAAAATGAAAAATAATTTAGTAAAATTTATTAATCGACGTAATCTCAGTGCATTAATTTATAATCTATATTAATTAATACAAAATGACAAGAGTCTCGCTCTATTTCTACCAAGAGGCTATATATTATATTATTTATTATAAATATAATATTATATTATATTTATAATATTTATATAAAAATATAAAAATAAATGCCAAATATCCATGAAAATTCAATATTTTTTTTTTTTTCATTTATAGAAAAATATGTATTTTCATGGAAAAAAATGTTTAACATCAATCCATATAATAAAGGATTGATCAAAAAGTATAAAAAATAATTTTTCCCCTATTTTGCAAATTTAAGTATAGTTGATTAGTTTCACCTATTGTAAGCAAATTTTCTTGTATTGAAATTCGATTGGTTATACCTCCATCCAATGGCTATCTCTATTATCCTAAATTACGCGTGCAATTGAGTCCTTATTCTATAAAACATTAATCTAGTCCAAAGTATCCAATATCCGCCATCACGTCAAATTTATGAGAATATTCATATTTTCAATAATAGAGAAAAGTTGCTTTCTGTATGGAAAGTACATGCTGACAAGAAAAGACTTTTTTTTTTTTATAATGTAAGAAAGTTTTTAAAAAAAAAAAATTGACAAGAAAATTCTAAAAAGAAAGTTTTAAGGAACAATATTTTTATTATTAAATAATAAATGTTTTTTATCTGAAAGAAAAGAAAAATTTTATCTATGTTATAAATATATTATTAAATTATATATAAATGTTATTTCACAATTGAATTTTATGAATATTCTATTGTTACAAATGAAGGATGGATTATGGATAAAAAAAAATATATATATATATACGTGTAAAGAAAAAACCTCTCTTTGGTGCTGTGATGTATGAACTTACAAATATATTTGAATTATAAAATAAAATGAATGTGCTGATAATAATTACAGTGTTTTTTTTTTATTTATCAAGAAATAATTCACTAGGCAGCTAAAAATAGCGCGTATTTTATCAGGATTTCATTTTTGAATGAAAATAATCAATCGGCTGTTATTAGTCAAATTGGAATGATTTTTTTTAAGTACAGTCACAGTAAATATACTCAATCACGGTTCAATTATTATTTTATGAATTGACAGAAAATCAATGTAACTAAATTGCTTGTTGCATATGATCAATGTACAGCAATAATTTACTTGTCATCGAAAAAATCTTTGCAATCAAAAATATATCGTTGTTTTTTTTTTAGAATATTTTAATGAAATTTTATTTCCAAATTTAGTATAAATTACTTTTAAAATATGAATGAATATTCTTAATTTAAGAATAAATTATTAGAAAAAAAGTACTAAGAATATATTTAAAAATTTTTTTAAATTCAAATTTTAAAAGTATTCTATACTAAATTTAAGAATAAATATAAAAATATTCTAAATTACTCTTAATCGAAGAGGAAAACTTCTTTTTACCTCTCTTTAAAAAAAAAATATTCTATTATTTTTATAGTGATTATTTTTGTTTTAAGGGGAAAGAGTCAAATAATCTTCCTCTCAGTATAAGATTATTTGCAGAGTGCGTTCATAAGAAAATGCTAAAGTTCAAATATATAAAAAAATACTTGATCAATTTTTTATTTATAATTATTGTCGCATGCTAATGAGAAAATCTATTCGATAAATAAGGAAGATTCGAATATACCTAAAAACCGGGTCACGAGTCTGATTCGTTTTGCTTTCAACGATAAATGTGGGTTAGTGAAACCACAAGACCGTTACTGACAAAGCGTGACTCCTCTTTTGATTCTTCATAAGATTCAAAGTGTAAGTGAAAATGCACCTGAAAAGTGATTATCTCGAAAATTAATTCTGTGGTAGAAACCCTCTCTAAAAAAAAATTTGTTTTTAAAAAATTTAATTAATAATTTTATGCAAATTTCATTTTCTTTGCATAGAATATTGTAAAAAAAGTTTATATTTTTTATTTTCAGAAGGGTATATATATAGTTATCAGGGAATTTCCGACAAATATTACGTTAAAAAAAAATTCTCGTCACGGAGTTCCGAAAGAAAAAAAAAAAAAAAATCGATTCCTTATTATTCTCGTTATAAAAGAACTGTAACGTCATTGGCATCGAAGCGTGTGTCTTTTTTTTGGATAAAAAATATATATAAAGAAATACGTTCTATGAGCGAATGACTAATATTCAAATTTCAAAAAGTAGCATCGCTAGGTACACCTTTTTATAATTAACATAATATAACGGACTTTACAATCAGATGTAAATTTCGTCTTCCAACACAAGGAAACTTTCTATTGATTATTAGAAGATATGAAAATATATTTAAAAAAATTAGTTCCCTTTGCATTTTATTTATAAAAAAAAAAGAATTTAAGTATTATTTAATAATTAATAGATTTTGTTTATTAATTTTTGATAATTAAAATTTTTTTAAATATGTATTTAAAAATTTTTAGTTTAAGACTAAATGGATTTATTATTTACTGTTTCATTGTATGTGTATATTGATAGAAAATGTAAAGAATGTACAACTTTCCATCCATTCACATGAATGACAAACGAATAAATGATTTAACAGCGCTCACTTTCCAGATTTCTTTTCAATTTATAATTAACTGATGACAATCAGGAAAGTGTCCTCTATATATATGAAAAAAGAACTTGAAATATATATCTAAATATATAACTAAGATTGTCACAAATTCTTTTTTTTTTCATATATATATATATATATATATATTATTTGCCCGCGATGTAATTGGTGCAATTGGCCGTCTCGTATATAGAGGAATACTACTTGGACACGAAAATTGTAATATTTCAAAGAGAAAGAACTTTCTTCGTGTTGTGGCTCACAGAACGGTGGCTGACTATAACAAGTTTGATTCCGGCGCGACATGTCGGAACGAGAGATGGTGAAAGCAAACCAACAATCTCATCAAGATTCTTGTGATCTTCAGTAATCTTTTGATACAAATTTTCGTGCTCACAACATTCGGTTGTCGGTTATTTTTTTCCTCGCACCGAGACGAAAAATACACGCTTTTATAATGCGCGTTCATCGGAGATTTATTTTATATTATAAGTGTTGTGACCAAGTAAAAATAGTTGGATAAAAAAATTATTTGAAAAAAAAAAATTAAATTCGAGTTTTTTTTTTAATAGAAAAAGAGTTTAAAGTTTATGGTAAATTTTTCTTCTTGGAGAATGGATTTGTTTAATAAGATCAGTGTCAATGTAATTGTGCTTGTTATTTATTTTATTATAATTGGACAAGGCTATAAAGTGAATTTAAATAATTATGGACATGAAGAAAATGATGTTTTTGTAAGTGAAAAATAAAATTATTTTAAACTTATTATTAAAAAAAAAAAATTCCTGTTTGAATCACTAATATTTTTATTGATTGATATAAAAAAAAAATTATCAAACATTCTAGTTGAATATCATTTCTTTTTTATTTTTATTTTAAAAAAGAAATGAAAATTGTAATATACAATTTTCCATATAAAGAAATTAAAAAATAGAAAATAAAAATAAAGTACAATAAAAGGATGTTCGATAAAAGAACAATTCAAGTTTTCCGGAAAAAAATACCAATTCATATTGTATGTGGTTTGGAATATTGCAAAAACAAATTTCATTTATTTTTTATTTTTATTTTAACTCATATACCCAGTTCTCTCTATCTCTCTCTCTCTACAACATTATTGGATTGACTCTTCAAAACTTCCATTCTTCAACGTTATTTTCACCAGTTCAAAAAAAAACAAAATTGTACTTCATAAATAAATGTCAATTTCAAATGGTTTATTTTTTGAAAAATTGGCCCTTTCAAATATAAAAATTTTCTCAAGGAAAAATATATTCTTAAAATCTACTGTAAAATAAATAAAAAAATATTTTTGATTTAAAAACAATTTTATATTTTTAATAAAGAATAAATAATTTTTATTTCTATTATATACAAAATTGATAATTTTTTTCCAGTTAAGAATATTGTTTATTAATTCAGAAAAATATCATTAAAACAATCAAAAGAATTATAGAAATTACGATACATTGTTCTTGTAAATTTTTTTTTTTTTACAGTTAAAGAAAAACAATCGATCGGGAAAATTTTTGTTTGACGAAATATTTGGAGTGGACATTACGGGCACAGATTCAGATGTTGAAACAGAAGCAGAAAAAATACGAAATTGTTCCTGTGGTAAAATTTAATTATTAGCCCCTTTGGAAAATAATTTTTTTTTAATATAAGAATATGAATTTAAAAAGCAGGAGGGAAGATAAAAAAAAAAATTGTGCATTATCATTTTCAGAATGTGGGATTACAAATCAAGAGATAAGAATTGTGGGTGGAAAACCGACTCTTCCACATAAATATCCTTGGATAGCGAGGATTGTTTATGATGGGAAATTTCACTGCGGTGCTAGTCTACTTACAAACGATTATGTGATAACTGCAGCTCATTGTGTCAGAAAGTAAAGTTTATTAGTGTTATTACGCCGGCAAAGCTCTTAGGAAAATTTTATTTTAATATTATCATAAATTTTACCATAAACATACATTTATAAAACAAAATTTGTAAAATCCTCTCAAGGTATCAAAGTCTTTTTTTTTTATAATTGACAGTTTTTATTTACTACCAGAGCTAACTAATTTGGATATAATAAATATCATACAAAATTTTATTATTATTGATTAAATAATAAATTAAATTTCTTTATATTTTCAGGTTGCAGAGAACGAAAATTAGAGTAATTTTGGGAGATCACGATCAATATGTGAACAGTGATGGAGTAGCAAAAATGAGAGCAGTTAGACAAATAATACGACATCGAAATTTTGATATGTATTCATTTAATCACGATGTAGCTTTACTTCGATTGCGAAAACCAGTAACATTTTCAAAATCAATCAAACCAGCCTGCTTACCCAATTCAGGTAAACTAAAAAGTTTTTATTTTTAATTAAATATTTTTCTAAAAGAAATAATGTTTTTTTGATACAAAAAAGAAGGAAATTTTTTTTTTTCAGTAATTTAAGTAACGGTAACATAATTGTGGCATTCTTTTTAAAAGATTCATTAAGAGAAATTGTATTTAATGAAAATAAATTGTAGATAGAATCCGGGACAAATCGGATACTAGGTGATTAAGAAAAATTGTTTCTCACAAAAAAAAGGGTCTGCTTGAATTGACCAGAAAGTATCCTATATATATTTTAAAAATAAAAATATATTTTAATTAAACATTAAACAAAATCAAAAATTGATTTATTCAATTAAATTATTAAATAGAAAAATAATCTGAACTTTCACTATACAATGCAAAGCCAGTGTATTAATAAATCAAACGTTACATTTCAGTTTCCGAACGTTGTATATTTTAATTAAAAAAAAAAAATAGTAAAAAAATAAAATCGCATTTGCAAAAATTATAAACCAAAGAACACAAGAAGTGCATTAAAGTTGAAAAAGTGGAATTTTCTCATTTTTTCTTATTTAATACCTAACAACATTTTAGAGGCAAAGTTTTATAGCAACTTTTTTTATATCCAAACAAAATGCAAGAAAAATCAATTTCCAATTAAATTTATCGGAACGTAATTAATTGTTAGTAATAGACAATTAATTTGATTGAATATTTATTTGTGGCTTCTAACGTATAAAAAAAAGGAGAAAGAAATTGTTTTTTCTATTTTTAAATGTAATGCTTCAATTGCAGATGAAGATCCTGGGGGTAAGGAGGGTACTGTCGTTGGTTGGGGACGTACGAAAGAAGGAGGAATGCTTCCTGGTGAAGTTCACGAGGTTCAAGTTCCAATTTACTCTCTTACACAGTGTCGGAATATGAAATATCGAGCCAGCCGTATCACTGACAACATGATATGTGCCGGACGAGGATCGCAAGACTCTTGCCAAGGTGATAGTGGTGGTCCATTACTTGTGCAAGAAGGTGATAAATTAGAATTGAAAGGTAATTTAAACTTTCGTTTATATTTCACCAATCAAATTAATTACTGTATATAAATTTCAAAAACTATAACGAAGAAAAAGATGAAAATTATATTCATTTTAATTAGTTTCTCCAGTCATCGGATGCTAGTCAATTTAAAAACATTTATTTTATTATTTTCCTAAATATTATTTTAATATTTTTAAAATTAATTTCAATTACTTTTTAATTAAATTTTCTTTTTTTTGTATTTCAAGTGTTAGAATAATTATTTTTTTTTTTTTGCAGGAATAGTATCTTGGGGAGTAGGATGTGGAAGAGCTGGTTATCCCGGCGTCTATACGAGAGTTTCCAAATACTTGAACTGGATTCGTACAAATATGAAAGATTCGTGTCATTGCATTACCTGAACATTCCTAGTTGCATTTTATATAAAATTCAATCATAAAGTTAAATTCTGGTTACGTAAGCGGAAAACTTCTATTATGAAATTCAATACAATTTAAATGCTATATTGCTCATAATAATTCTTAAAAAAATATTCTTAAAGAAAAATAAAAATTTATGAAAACATTCTAAAATAGGGGCTAAGAATTTATTTGAAGAATTGCAAAAATATTAAAATGACACGAAAAAACTGTACAATAAAAAAAGAAACTCACTGTACAGAAAAAAAAGCTCAAAAATGTGTGATATTTTACAGCAAATACATATTATTTATAAACAAACAAGTTCAATATTCATGTAACAAATTAATTTTAATAGAATAATTCTCTCTAGTGACGAAAAATACAAAATTTTTAAATTTAGATCAAATTTTAATTAAAAATTTGTAAAATAGGTTTATTAATTTTTAGAATAAGAAGGGAAAAAACAATAAGATGTAAAACAAGTGTAAATGCACAACTGTAATTGAACTAATTTATGTAAATTCTATTGCGGTCGTGCAGTAATTTAACGGTTCTCTATATCGTACCAAAGCTGCTATCATAAAGATATTTTTTAAAGAAGAAAAAAAATATGTCATCATTGTAAAGAACTGAAAAATTATTTTTTTAAAAAAATAAATATTTATAAATAAAAAATTATTAAAATTGACTATTTTATGGAAATTTGTTCTTTCTTTTCAAATATTATGTCCAATATGGTTAGGAAATATATTTAAAGCAAACTAAAATATAATTAAGAATCACTATATGTTGTAAAAAAGTTTTTTAAAAAAACCAAAGAATTCTATAAATGTCTGTGATCGTGCGGTCAGTGACAGTGGCAAATGTGTCCATGACCGTGATCGTGAATGGTCAGATATACTGTCCGGTTGGTTACCAGACGTTGACTCCTTTCCTTTCAGGTAACACTTTTACGAATACATCATCAGTATTCTTGGGACCTCGATAGAAAACACTTGTAGACATAATTTTTTAGCATAAGACGAACAAATTGTAACAAATGTTACAAAAATATTTTAAATAAATAAACAATTTTTTTTAAACACATTCAGTTTTTTATAAACATTCAATTTTATATTTAATTATGCATTCAATAAAAATTTGCAAATTTCTCATTTTTGTAATTTTTTTTGTGCTAACTGAATCAACGGAGGATATTAATGTAAGTGATAATCATTATTATAGGAATTGATATACAAAAAATATTTTATTATTCCTAATTACTAATTTATATTAATTTTATAATAAATTATTATTTTCGTTATTTTTATTTATAAGAAACTAAAATCTTATAGGGCACCGAAAGAACTATAATAAAGACATTTATGGGAGCTTTTGGTAATAAGCCACCCTCTACAAAATCACCCCCAACATCTTGTCATTGTAGTAAGTATAGAAACAAATTTGTTATTTCATTGAATGACAAACACATAATTGCAATGTATGTTTTGCAATAAAAAAAGATAACCATTTTTTGAAAATAAATGGTTAATATAACGATAAAAATGTAATTGCTTTAATTATCGAATTTTTTTTTTATTAGGTTGTGGAGTAAGAAATGACGAAACACGAATCGTAGGGGGTCAAACAACTCAATTAAATGAGTTCCCTTGGATGGCAAGACTTTCATATCTTAATAAATTTTACTGTGGAGGAACTCTCATTAGTGATCGTTATGTTTTAACAGCGGCCCATTGTATCAAGGGGTAAGAACCAAAAATATTACTCTAATTAGCCAAATTAATAATTAAAAATTTTGTTTATTTAAATAACAAAATTTTAAATATAACTAAAAAAATGTTTTTTTATCATCGAAATAATAAAAATATTTTCATCTATTGTCAATAATACTTTGTTTAAAAAAAAAAGTCACGATATAGAGAAAGTTTCGTAATATTCAGAAAAAAAGTTTTATTGAATCAAAAAAAGTTTCTATTAATGAAGCAATTATTTGTTCCCTGTGACAAAGTGTTATTAAAACAAAGAAATGAATATTGTTTAAAAATAAAATTTTTCTAATCAAAGAAAACATTTTTTTTTTTTTTTGATAAAGGTTACAATTAATAATTAATTGTTGAGGTTTAAATTATTTTCTTTTTTGCAATAATTATCTGAATATAAAATAAATTTTTAACTGTAAAAATGAAGATTTACACGGATGCTATAAATAAAAAAAAAAAAATCGTGCCTGAGTTATTAGTAGATAGGATATCTATATATATATATATAAAAAAATTTTCGCAACATTTCTTTCATGTAATTATATGATAATAACCCTCCGACAGACAAACATGATGAAGTTGTTTAAATTACTATTTATTTTGCACCGCAAAATTCAATTCAAACTGTAATTTTATTCACACACAGATACATACAACTTGAAACAATTTTTTAAAAAAATAATAATAATAATTAAACAACAATTATTAACTGTTTAATTAATCTTTTTTCTTTTGCTTTCTCAAAAAAAAGCATTAAATAGTGATGAAGATATCAATAAAAAGAGATAAAATTTAAAGAAAACGAAACTAAAAGAAAAAGAATATAAAGAAAAAGAAAAATGTCTCTGAAATATGTCAATAACACAGTAAGAAGACGATTTTATATTAAATTTATCTGAGAAATTTTATTTTACAGAATTCAATGAAAGTTTTGTTCCATAAATCCGTTTAGTTTGAAATTCAATTTTATCACTTGAAAAATATTTTCAGAATAATTAATTGTTATTGTCCTATTTTAATAATTAATAATAATAATAATAATAATAAAATATTTGATAAAATTATTAGAAAATAGAATCAATAGAAAATATCTAAAGTATACTTTTTACAGATTTTAATAATGCAAGCAGAGAGATCGATTTTTCTAGTTTTATTTTCAGATTCATGTGGTTCATGATCAAGGTTACATTTGGAGAACACGACAGGTGTTTCGATAAAGTTCAACCGGAAACTAGATATGTTGTGAGAACATTGAGTGGTGATTTCAGTTTTCTGAATTTCGACAACGACATTGCTCTACTTAGACTCAATGACAGAGTACCACTTTCCGAAACAATTCGACCAATTTGTTTACCAATTAAAAAAGGTATGGAAAATAAATATTTTTTTTTATAAATTATATTAATAAAATTTAAATAATTTAAATTTCCAATTATTTACACTCGAAAAACATTTTTTAGAAAAAATTAATTATTAAATTAAATTTTATTGAAAATTGGAAAGTGTTCAACTTATAATTCAATATGAAAAACTCATAAATTATTTTGTTGTATAAAAAATATTATACGGGTACAAAATAAAGAAAATAATATTTATATTAATTTTTTGCATAATTAATATTAAAATGAATATCAATGTTAGTACACCAATTAATTAGTTAATTAACTAATTAGTTTATTAGTGTCATTAATTAGTTATTTAATTAATTATTTGTAAGCTTTCTTTCCCGGGTGCAATAATTAATAATTAAATAATTTAATTAATTATTTAATTTAATACTATGGATTATTTTAATAAAATTAATTTAATTAAATTAAATTCTAATTAATATTCACTACCTATTGTTATACTAAACATATATATATATATATTATCTCGTAGTGTATGTATTATGATGTAAAAGTTTATACGGGCTTTTGTAACAACAGATAATGACTACATTGGTACCAAAGCAACGGCTTCCGGATGGGGAACCCTACACGAGGAAGGAAAACCTTCTTGTTTATTGCAAAAAGTTGATATTCCTGTAATGAGCCTTCAAGATTGCCGAAACACGAGTTACAGTCCCCGTATGATATCCGATAATATGCTCTGTGCAGGCTACTCAGAAGGTCTCAAGGACTCTTGTCAGGTATATTACAAAAAAAAAATTATACAATTTTTATTAATTATGCGTTATAATTTTTAAAAAAAAATAACTAATTTGTAAAAATAATTATAAAAATTATTGATTAGTAGTGCAATATTTTTACTAAATCATTTTTTAGGGTGATAGTGGAGGACCTCTGATTGCTGAGAGGGAAGATAAAAAATATGAAATAATTGGAGTCGTTTCCTGGGGAAATGGATGCGCTCGACCTGGTTACCCAGGAGTTTACACCAGAGTTACGAGGTATCTCGACTGGATTCTGGATAATACAAAGGAAAGCTGCTTTTGTGAGACATAGTATTGTTTTTCTATTTAAAATAGCCACTGCGAATTTTTTTCTAAAAAAAAAAAAGTGAAAAAAAATATGTTTAATATATAAATGTGATGCTTTCGGGGCAACTATTTTAAAATGTTAATAAGAATTTAAAAGTCTTGACTGAATGAAAAAATTATGCAAATCACTTAAGCTACAAAAAAAGGAATTGTAATATTTGTTTATATTATTATTATTATTATTTATAAAAATCAAAACGAATGATTATATTTATATTTAATAAACAATAAAGAGTTTTAATAAAAAAATTTTAAATTTTATTATAAAAAAAATTATATATATAATGATTTTTATAATGATTTTTTTTTTTTTTAAAATTGACAATTATAGAATTTATATATTTATAAGAACAAGTTAATTGAGAAAAAAAAATAGGAAAGGCAATTTTACGAGAGTTGTCTATAACGGTCCGCAATGGATGCAAAATGAAATCGCAAAATATAAATGATGTCATGTTATATTATAAATATGATATAAGTGTAATTTTGTCTCATAACGAAAGCGGAACCGCGAGTATATGTGTGCAAGATTTCATCAAAGTTTTTTTTTTTATGCGGGCTAAACAAACTTTTTCTACGGCGCCAGTATTCATCAAGCAGTCAAGAGAAAAGTCATGACACTACAAGACATTGTTAAATTTCTTCTTTGTATCATTTTAATTAATCGATTTGAGACTTATGCTAAACAACATTTTCACAATGACACAGTAAGTTTATGTTTAAAAAAAAAAAAATTACTATTTTTATTAATTATAAATATTTTTTTTAATATATATATATATAAATATTTGTATATATTATTAATCTAAAATTAATAATAATTAAATCGTTATTAATTAAAAATAACATATTTTTTTAATTTTAAAGAACATTAAAATAGATTCACGTGCATTTCTTGATTTTATACTTGGAAGAGCCAATTTCTGCGGCGTTTGTTGTAAGTAATTAAAAACTTCTCTATTCAAATCAAAGGAAAACAATTAAAATTTTTTTGCAATTAATTTTCAGTATGTGGACGCTCCAATAAATATGGTGCTCGATTTTTGGGTGGAGAATATACAGAATCACACGAATTTCCATGGCTCGCGAATATTTTAATTAAATCAAATATTCTCATTAGTGGGGTTTTGATTAATAATCAGTACGTTTTAACTGCAGCGAGTCCGCTTGTTAAGTACGTTGAAAACAATATTTCCAAAACAATTGAAAATATATTTCATTGATATTGAAATTAATCCAATCTCTTTTCTAATAATTAATCTCTTTTCTAAATTTTCTTTTTATACCAAAAACAAAAGTTCAACGCCACAGGAAGTAAAAGTATCTTTAGGAGAATATGATAGATGCAATTTGGATATTTCATCAATAAACATAAGTGTGGAACACATATACATACATCCGGAATTTAATATTGAATCAAAAGCTCATGATTTAGCTTTAATTCGTTTTAGTCGTCCGATTAAATTTGAAAAAAGAATTTCACCTATTTGTTTGCCAAATGCAGGTTTGTTTTTCTTATTAAATTTAGTTTCAATTTATATTTATTTAAAAAAAAAACGTAAATAAATTTAAAATTATATTTTATATTGCAGTTTTCTTTTTATAAAATATATCAAATATTTTTCTAGGATTCACATATATAGATCAGGTTGGAACAGTGAGTGGATGGACCGTAAGTACAACATCCGCGGAAATTAATAATCGAACATGTAGACCAAGAAAAATGGGTCTTCCAATAATGGGCAAAAATGAATGTATAAAATCTGGAGTCAATGCTATTAATTATCATGATGATAGCGGATGTATTGGAATCGTTGGAGGAAATTCAATTATTTGTAATGTAAGGATTTAATACTAAAATACTAAAAATTCCAGAAAAAATCTTCATAAAAATTATATTTAAAAAAAAAAATTTCTTTTCTAGAACGATGCAGGTATTTCCGTGCTTCATAGATCATATTTCCAGGTTCACGACATTATTGGTGAGTTTTTTTTTTTTTAAATACAAAATACAGTCAAACCTGTGTAACATTCTCGTCTCACTCAACCAGGTTTCACTGTACATAAATATTAATTTAATGTATATATAAATGTTATATAAAACTATTTTTATATACGAACTTTCACAACAATGTTAATTATTTTACAAACTAAATTATATCAATATTTAAAAATATTATCAACAGGTATTTTTTCTGATGTTAATGAATGCAATGGTGAACCGCGAGCTGCAGTTTACACAAGAATTGGCCCGCATCTCGATTGGATTTTACAACAAACAAAAGATGCATGTTATTGTTTAAAATAAGATAAAATGAATTTAATTATATTTTTAATTAATTCCCTATAATGAATATAAATATATAATCAATTTTTTTATAAAATGCAATAAACACATAAAATTTATAGAATAAAAAAAAATTAATAATTGTAATAATCTGTTACAAAAAAAAAAGGAGTGGAAAATTCTATTGATTTTTTTTTATTATAAAATTGAAATTAGAAACTGATCGACATTAAATCTTCGAAAAGTAACTGTGAAGACATCGTATATATTGAATTTATTCGCATCATAAACAACTCAACGTCAGATGCTGTTGCTTATATATAGATGGCAAAGTAGTTTAGATCGAACATTTGCGGTAACTCTTTTCTCAATTCACGACGAGACAGTTTTAATACAGTGAATTTTATCCCGAGAATTTAAAAATTGAAATAAGATGAACAAAATTTGTGCACAATAAATGAGAAATCAATACTGTATAATTATAAGTGTAGAATAAATAAAAAATGATAAAAATAATAATTTAAAATTATTTTCTACAATTCTTTATTTAACAATAATTGAATTTTATATTTTAAGACCCAAAAGTTTATTTATAGATTAAGAAGCTTTTTTGTTAATCAAAACAGGAGGGTTAATTCACGATCGTTATATTTTAACTGCACGTCATTGAGTGAAAGGGTATGTATAGTCATAAATCTCACTAATTGAATAATCTTCATTATATCCCTTTATAATGATATTGCTTTCCAATAGAGGAGGATATGCATTAGTGATCTTGATGAACTTTCATATAATGTAATTATGCTTGTATATACGATATTTTATCAAACTTGTAAAAGCTTAAAATATTTTCAAAAAATTAAATTTAAACTGGTAAATAAATGGTTAAAAGCCAAATAGAAAAATTGGTAAAAATAATCAATCAAGTAAATTATTTATTTTATTGAATAATAATAAGAATATGATTACAATGGTGTTTTTAAATTTAAATAAAAAAAAAATAATACATTGTGCCACTAAACTTCTATAAACTACAAAAAGCCATAATTCATATTTTCTAGTTGTCATTTTCACGTTTTACGATAGTAAAATCTTACAAACGTATAACGAAATACCATTGGCACGTTTTTTCTTTAGTAATCAGAAACTATTATATATTATTGTAAAAAGAATCATTTTGTCGACTAGAAAATAAGCATTTTTAGCCTATTAGAATGTATAATTATAATTAACACGTTAAGTTTGCGCAAATTTACAAGTGTGAACTTAGTTCTATTTCGACGCAATGCAGCCTATATATGTAACACATGAGAGTTACATCGTTTAAGTATAGTTATAATTAATATATAGTTAAGTTTTATATAATTATACGATTTTTCTTCAATTAACATAGAGCGGCACAAAAAAATAGTTTAGATTCCATTGGACATCGTATTTTAAAAATTATAATTTATGGTTACAACACTGTACAATCTTAATTTAACATATTTTGCAATTATTAATGTGTCTCATTATTAAATTCAATATATAATGTATGTACACGGTCATTAAATTTTATTGTACTTTTTTTAATTAGATTTTAGTTGTCGTAAGTATGATTCTTCTTAAAAATAAAGAAACTTTTAATTTTGTAAAAAATATATTTAACTTATATTTATAATTTTAAATTATACTTTTATTTAAAAAGGTAAAAAATATATAAATAATTCATCAGGAAAAGTGCATTTTCTATAATCTAGTTTATAGAAAAGTAATAAAACAAAAATATATAATATTTAAAACACTGATAATGAGAAAAAAAATTTCGCTTATTATGATTAGCACAACTTTTAATTGTGTAATTTTTTTTATGTTAATATTATATTTTTAAGTCGGACGGTATTTTTATCTTTTTTTTTTATATAAATTTACATTCTGAATATTGTACAAAAATTTTTTTTTTTATATGAAAGGCAAATATTAATTTTTAATTCATTTTAAAGCCTTTATTAAATCCGAAAAGAAACTTTTTTTTATTTATATTAATTTAATATAATTGAAAAAAACTGGATAATGTTCAGAAAATCTTTTTGTTTTATAAAACCTGATATGTTTTTTTTTTTTTTAGTTAATAATGTCCATATTATTAATTTAACACTTTATCCAAAGGAAAACTTAACTTGTAATTTATTAAATAATAATTATGAAAATTAATTTTAATTCTGTTAATTATTGTCAAATTTTTTTTAAATTAAAAAAATATTTTATTTTTCAACATTTTTTATAAATTAGCTTTTATCTTTTCTTAATTAAACATAACTTGCCTTTCGTGGTGTTTTATCCATTTATATATATTTTAGTTAGCACATTATATGAAAGCATTACTATAGTTTAAACTTCTTATATTTATATGTGTTTGAAATTTTATTGCTTTTGATCTTTAGTACACTAAAGTTGGTAGAAAAACGATGTATTACAGATTAAATCAAAAGTAATAAAATTTCTTTAATAGTCATGTGTTTAGTAGAAAACTATCACTCATAAATGATAAATCAGGACTTTCAGTCGTACTATCACAAAACGATTATTTACAAACTGAAATCGTATTGAAAAATAGATTTCCTTAAAATTCGATCAAAACCTTTTAACTTTCATCAATTAAAATTTTTCTTTTTCAATATATAACATTCGTGGCATTCGAGTTACACTGAGACGTTACAGCTTCCTCTAGATTGCAATCTAATTTTCTGTAATTTGCTGTACTTGGTCGACGTCTACCACGTCCATTTCGTGATCTTCTTCCTTCCAATAAAATCGCCAAAATCTAAAAAAGAAAAAAAAGTACGAATTATTTCTCAAGACGAAAATCTTTTCACTTTGAAAATTTAAAATTTTCCATCATGAAAAATTATTTTTCACTTACCTTTTTTTTGTTGAGATAACCAATATAACAACATACAAAGAGCAATGAAAATGCTACAAAATAGGAAAAAAGGTGAGACTCTTCATTTGCTTTCTTTCCACGATAGTTTGAAATTACTTTATTCTCATTAATTAAATCTGGTACTTGATTTTGGGAACCTGCATCTAGAAAAAGAAAAATGTTTAATTAATGGACTCAATTGTAGAACAAAATTTTTGTTTGCAAAATTATAACATGAATATTCAGTGAAATGGAAAATGAATATTTACTTAAAATATCATCATGTTGATCATCTTTCTCTGAAAAATCAAAGAAAATTTTTTTATTAATAAAATTCGTTTATTGTATGAGATTTAGAAAAATAAAAATTACACTTACTATAAGGCGGAGCTTCGACATCATCAGAAAAAGCAGCATCGTCGGTGTGTTCTGAAATAGTGCTGGAATTAATCTCATCATTATTTGAAACTGTTTTTCCCTTTTTTCCTGATTCTGTTTTATCAGTTTTAGTCCCATCGGTTTCAGACTTGTGATTTTCATTTGGAATCTCTGCATCTGGTTTATTTCCTGTACTTTCAGGATTCTCCTGAACATTTTGCATCGGAATTTTCTTTGAATCAGGATTGTCTTTGAGATTAGGAAGTTTATCATCTTTTTTATTTTGTTCATTTTTCGTGTCAGTTTCTAATGGTTCTTTTTGCCCGGGAACTTCTTCTTCTTCTTTTTTTGACGATTTTTCCTTTTGTTGCTTGGGATTTTGAGATTTATTTTCATCTTTTGTAGCTACATTATTTACAGATTTAGATGTGTCTTTCAAGGTTGATTCTTTTATTTCACTAACACTTGACACTTGTTTTTTATCTTTCCCCTCCTTTTCAACAATTTTCTCTACCTTGGCATCGGGTTTGTTTAATTCTTCAGGTTTTGTTTCTACATTTACTGATTTAAATTTAGCACTTTTTTCATCAGATAAATTCATTTCTGCCTCGAGTGAAGTTAATGCGGAACATAATTTCAATGGTTCTTTATTTTTCATTGCAAAATTTAAACAATTTTGTGCACATGTGACTGAATCATTGTAAAATAATTGTAGTTTCATTTTACTTTTTTCATCAGTAATCTTTTTTGGTACTCTACAAAAGTTGTTGACATAAGTCACATTATCATATTTGGATACAAATTTATCGAATTCTATTGCATTTGTAAACTCAGGTAAACTTATGTGCTGTGAACTTTTTGTACACCATTTTAAACCTAAATCGTAGAGTGCTGTGCACAAAAGTGATTCAGATTCTTGGAAACATGATTTTGTATAGATAGAATCACGAAAAAATTCAACAGTCGGACATGGTACTTTAAATCCTTTTGACGTTTCTGTCAAATTAGTGGGAAGAGATGTAACATCAGAAAATATAAATAAATTTATGATCAGTGACAACAAGAAATACTGTAAGTTCTTCATATTGTTGCTTTTTTTTAAACTAAAATAGTTTATCGTGTACAAACTTTAATAATGTTAATTTATATACACATTACCACCACTAATAATAAAGTTTTTCAACTGCAAATCAAAAAATGATTTTCTTCATTCGCACGTAAAATGACATTTCCAATATTGGGAAAATAAGTCTTTTTTTAAATTAAATATTTAACACTGTATCACGTTTATAATTATTTATTTCTTTTAGGTTAAATTGACCTTCAACAAGTTCAACAACTTTCCGGCATCTTTTACGGAAAACCCGAAAACTTGATGACAACATGTCATGCAAACTGGTAACTGTCAGTCATGTAGGGATCTACATGATCTAGTCACCGGCGGGAGAATTTAAAAGATCAAAATTTATTTTAATTTTTTTTTTATAATTAAATTGATAAATAATTTTTTAGATTTTAAATATATATTTTTCGCTTTATTAAAAAAAAAAGTTTAATATAATAGTAATAAAAAATCATTTCTAATAGAAATGTACTAATTTAATAAACTTATTTTTTAATTAGTTATCCTTTTAATTAATAAGAAGTAAAAAAATACCAATTATATTTTAAAATTAAGTAAAAAATGGAGGGGAAATATATAAATATAAAATGTAGGAAAATTAATAGACATTATCACTTGTATAGATATGAACATACCGCAAACATTAAATCTGGTTGTAAGTGCAGTCAAAGCGCAAGTATATTATATCTTTTTGTGGTTTTCATTTTTCAACGATAAGATAAAAATAGAAATATATAGAAAACAATTTGTTAAAAGGAACATTATATAAATGAATGTTTGTAATGAAAATACTGAAAGGCAAAGTAAATTTTTCTTTTGTTTTCACAGATAATGAATCTACAGAAAAAAATGAGAATTTGTATAATTGGCGGAGGAGCTGCTGGATTGTGTGCTCTTCGAAATTTTGCGGAAAATTTGAATTATTTTGATTTAGTGGTTTTTGAAAAAACGGAAAAAATTGGAGGCACCTGGGTCTATAATGAAAAAACAGGATTAGATTCAAATGGTTTGCCAATTCACTCCAGTATGTATAGAGATCTCAGGTATTTATCAAAAAGAAAATATATTAAACATTAATCATAAATTAAAAGTCTATTTATATAGAATTTATAAAAATATAATTCATATAATTTTCTTGTAAATTTTGAAGAACCAATTTACCATGTGAGATAATGAATTTTCCTGATTATCGAAAAATGAAGGGGGACAAATCCAGTACAGTAACACATGAACAAATTTTGTCTTATTTGAAAAATTATTCTGAACATTTTCAACTTTGTCAATATATTCAGGTGAGAAAAAAATTTTTGGTCACAAATTATTTTTAAATTGATGAATTTAAATATTTCAGTTTAATACACTGGTGGAAAATGTGAAACCAGAAATTAAGGAAAATGATTCGAAAATAATAGTTTGGAAAGTGCAAATTAAAAATTTAAAAACAAAACAAATTTCTCATGAAGTATTTGATGGAATTATCGTCTGTACTGGGTAAATTTAAAATAGCATTCATTTTGAATCAAATTTGCCAATTGCTATTTTCAACAAAATTATATTGTTAAAATTTTCAGACAATATTTTCAACCAAATATACCAGAAATACCTGGAATAGAAACATTTCCTGGTACAATTTTACACAGTCATTCTTATAGAAAACCCGAAGATTTTACAAATAAATCAATAGTGATTCTTGGTGCATCATCATCTGGTATTGATATTGGTATAGAATTATGTGCACATGCTAATCAAGTCTATTTAAGTCATTATGGGGAAAGGTAGTGTTAAAATTTCATTTAAAATTTATTCTGTCAATTTATTCATTGGATTTTTTTTAAAACGTTTTCTTAATTATATTTTAGGATAGTCAGTATATTGCCTTCTCAATTAATTCAGGTTATGGAAATCAGTAGAATAGAAAAAAATAAAATATATTTTATCAATGGAAATTCTGTACAAGTTGACGCAATTATTTACTGTACCGGATATTTAATAACATTTCCCTTTTTGGACGAAAGTTGCGGAATTACCGTTGATAATAATTATGTTTATCCATTGTATAAACATATGATTAATATTAATTATCCAACAATGTGTTTTCTGGGTATGAACACTAAAGTCGTACCATTCCCAATGTTTCACATGAAGGTAACAATTATTATAATATAAACACGTCGGTGAGGTTTACAACGTTTATTATCAACGATTGAGAAGAAAAAATATTTTCCTATGCAAATTATTAATATTTTTGATTTAAAAAATTTGTTGCAACATTTCTTGATCAACAATTATTTGAAAAAAAATTTGTAGGCAAAAAATTAGTTACTATTTTTTGAGTGGAAAATATTTTTTTTTTGAATCGTTGATCATAAACGTTGTAAACTTCACCGACGTAACAGGGAAACATTAACTTTCAGACTCACTAAAAAAAATTTTTTTTTTGAAAACGAAAATAAATAAAAAAAATATTGTTAGGGAGTATGAGACTTAATGATCACCTTGTATACTATAATTAAAAGTTTAGGTATTTTAATGAGGTTTAGATAATTATTTCTTAAATGTTTCAATTACAAAATGTTTCTAATAAGAAATTTAAAACATATTTAATTTAATTTCAGGCAAAGTATTATTTAGCTTATCTTAAAGGAGAGTTAACTTTGCCGACAAAAGAAGAAATGATGGAGGATTCAAAATTGAAGACAGAGAAAAAAAATCATGCCCACTCACTCGCAACACAACAATGGTCATTTAATAATAGTTTAGCAGAAGCGGGTGGATTTAATCCCCTCCCACCATTCTATGAAATGGGTTATAAAGCATGGTGGAATTTAAGAAAAACAAATTTGTTTCATTACAAGGATTATAAATTAATTATTGCTGACGATGACAAAAGTGTAGAAGTAATTTTAGGATAAAATATAATACTAATTAATTAATGTAACTTATTGATAAAAATTAAAACAATAATTTAAATAGAAAATAAAAAGTTTCATTCTATTTTACTACTCTTCTTTTATTCAAAAATATCTCAGTTTGAAAAATACACGTCACTTATTTGTCACTTAATTTTTTTTTTTTAGTGCTATACGCAATAACGATCTTTTTTATCAGATAAAATACATCGTTCAATAAATGCACATTATATATACCCAAATTATATTTATCGGAGGAGTAGTTTTAAACTTCTTAAATCTATAGAAAATATAAAGGACGTACAAAACGCTATGATTAAAAATATAATGGCTTATAGCGAACAATTATTCGACAAAGAAAATTCTATAATAGAATCGAAGGAAGAGACTCAATACTGGCGTTTACATAATGCAAAGTCTTTGGTTCTATTATAATTTAAATGCGTCGTGTCTTAATTCTGTCATTTATAATGACAAATGTCATGTGTTATTATTCTTTTTCTATACGCACATTCATTGTAAATTCACAATAATGTAAAACTGCGCAACTGATTTTTTTTTAAAGTTAAATGTTACATAATGTCCTTCCTGATTATTAAATGCCACAAGTTTTTTGAAAAAATAATAGATATAATTAAAGTACAAACGATATTTAATTCGTTAATCACAATCGAATTCAATATAATAATCAATCATAATTATCAGAATGCAGAAGACGTGTAATTTAAAGATCATATCTGAAATTATAATTTAAAGATCACTAAACAAAAATTTAGGACTTATAATTTAAACTTAAAATAATAAATTTTATATATGATAAAATAAAAAAAAAATAACCTTAATTTACTGAGATCAATTTAATTTTTAATGACTGAAAAAATCTAAAGTACCAATTAAAAATGATGTATTTGTGAATACATATAAAATTGCATTTAAGAACCAAGAAAAGCATTAAATATCGCACAGTTGACATTTATTTATACACGTGGACACGTATGACGTAATTACGTGATATGATTAATCAATTGACAAAATATATTATGTCAATTGTTAATGTTCAGCCTTACGGGTTTGTACAATATTTCACTTTAAAGAAACGGATATCTCCTAAGTCAATAAATTATTAGAAACTAATTTCCAGATTGTAAACTTCATTATATACAAATTATTTATATCTTTTTATATTAGTTGCTGTGACTATTCTAATGAACTTTCTTTTTTTGCAAATATTTTAATAGCTTTTAGCTTAATTTGGAACATTTCTAGAAATTATACAAATAAAAATGCTATATCACCAACATGAAAAAAAAACAACTGAATTAAAATTATTAAAAACTGTAAAATTAAAATGACCGAAAATTACGATGCTGAAGTCTAACTTTTATAATCAACGATTAGAAAACAAATTATTTTTTAAAATAGAAAATTATAAAATGCTTTTTTATAATTTGTTGACTAATAAATATTGCAAAGAAATATCTTTGAGATGAAAATTCATACAATTTTTCATTCAAAAAAAATATTTCTTTTAAAAATCGTTGATTATAAACGTTGTAAACTTTAACATCATCCGAAAATATTAAAATTAAAAATTGCGTAACAAAGTTCATTACATCATGTTCTTATTTACATGATTAATCTCATTAAATTATCTTTTATGGTAACGATTACTGGCAGTCAGTTAGCATTATGTGACTCTTCTTTGCACATTCGTCTCGATCAACTGACGGACTATAATAATAATAGTAATAATAATAATAATAATATAAACAATAATTTTAAAAACGTAGAAAACTTATAGAATATGTCTACTTTATAAATTTATACCAAATTGGTTCACAAATCTTAAAAGATAAACTATATAATATATATACGCTAAATTATTTATAAGTACGCCTAGAGGAAAAGAAATTTCATTAAAAATTTACTAATCACGAGCAAGGAATAAAGATCCTAAATATTTAGGATCAACCACACACTTTAATCTTATAATCGTGTAACCGCGTATAGACTAGATTCTGTTGAAAAAAAACTGTCTCTTTTTTAATTGTTTAAAAAAGTGGCTACATCTGGAAATTCGTTGCGCACTAATTGTAAATGAAAAAAAGCAGAAACAAAACTTTCGCATTTTGTTTAGCAAAATTCTTACAAAATTCAACAAAATTAAATTTTCATTAGTATTAAAAAAATAAATTCAGTGGCGCATCAACTGCCGTTCATAGGGTTATTAAATCCCTAAAATTATAAATTAAATATTCTTTTTTATTATAAAATTATTTCTTTGATTTGATATAAAAAAATTTTCTTTAAAGCATATTTTATTTAATGAAATAAAATTATAATATTTATTTAATTAAAAAAAATTTCATTTGATTTAGAGAAAATTTCTTTATATTAGTGCTGCCATCGCGAATCTCTCTTTTCATAAAAGAAAAGAGAGAAAAACTATGCGTTGTTTTTTTTTTAGCAATATTTCAAGAAATTCGCATTGAAATATTTCAAATCTTTAAATGAAATATTCAAGAAATATTTAGGAAATATCATGTGCTTTATGGGAAAATATATTTTTTTTTCTGGGTATTAGTCTTTAAATTTTTTACTTAGTTGTTACGCCACTGTCTATAAGAATGCATTTCGTTAATTATTACCAAAAAAAAAAAAATCGCATAAGAATTTATTTCTATATCATACATTATGAATTAATAATATCTTTCAATTTGTTCTCTTCCCATAATGTTCAATATAGTACAATATTCATATACGCATCTTAAATTTTTATCTAATTAATGTTACATAATTAAAATTATAAAATAGACGATTTGCGTTATTACGTAAAAGAATAACGAAGAGCAAGCAGTAGAGCGATCTATTGTTTAGCTGCTCACAGCCAGTGGTGTAATCATTACATTATAATATTATTAATTTAAAGCGGGTATAAGGCATTTACCCAATATTCATTCATAAAGAATAAATTCTACAAATTTATACAAGATTCACCGGAGACTACTAACCCTTTAGTGCCCAATGAAAAAATTTTACACTCGAGAAAAATCTCTTTTGTTTTAATCAAATATTACACGCATAGAAAAAATTTTCTATGGCAGCAAACTTTTAGCTGCCACGATAAAATTTGTTTACAAAAAAAAACAGCGAATAAATTTGCTGTGGGAATAAAATTAGTATTTTTTTTTTATCTATCACAGCTAACTTTTTTAGAAATTCTAGCAAATATTTTAGTTGATGTAGCAAATTTTTATCACCTAACTTTTGTTCTGATTCTTTGTTCAACTGATCAGCATCTTAGCTTCAGTTATCGTCACATTTAGTAATTTAAAAATTTAAAGCAATATATTGAAATAATTTTTATTCCATATATTATTTACATAAAAATAATTCTTTATAATTGAAAAATATATTCAATTTTTTTTTTAAAGTACTTCTGGAATTTTTAACAAAATTTCCAGTAACTAAGACAGTGACGAGAACCGATGCATTCATTTTAATAATATCAAAAGAAAAACCTGATTATAATTAAATGATTCCATTTATAATTAATGGACTGTTTTGTTAATAATTATAAATATGACTTTTCTTCATTTATATT
The DNA here is from genome assembly GCF_019393585.1 of Leptopilina boulardi. Taxonomy (NCBI): domain Eukaryota; kingdom Metazoa; phylum Arthropoda; class Insecta; order Hymenoptera; family Figitidae; genus Leptopilina; species Leptopilina boulardi. The sequence continues at coordinate 697,058 of NW_026138019.1, forward strand.
TTTTCCTTTTTTATTTACTTATCTATATTTTAATCTTTATCTAGATTTAATTTTATAAAAATAGTTTAATACTTCGGACATTCTGTTTCAAACCGTTTCACCAGCAAAAAAAATGCAATTAAAAATTAATTTTTAAAGTATAAAAAAATTATTGTCGAAATTGACCAAATTTATTATTTTTAAATGATTCAAGTATTTAAAAATGTAAACTTTATGGATTATTGTAATTAATCATTTATTTCACTTAGATTAGTTTACATTTTTAAATATGGAAGAATTTAAAAATAAAAAATTTTGTCAAACTGAACCAATAATTTTTTCTTATACTTTTAAGACTAATTTTATGTTCTTTTAAATATTTTCCATTTACTAAAAAAATTATTACAAAGTACCATAATTTTTAAAAATTAATCATCAGGGACTTTGTGCAAAATATAATGGATTAATCGTATTATTTTTTTTATTCCTCATTTCAATTTACCTAACCTTGGGCACTCAAGGGTTAATTACTTTCAAAACGATTCTTTTTAATAGAAAATTTAAAATAAAATGTTTTCTAAACTAAAAAAAAAAAAAAATTTCTTATTATACATGACAGAAATTAATAATCGTTTCGAAATCTTCAGCATCAGTCAAGATTTGGTTCACATCTTTTGGATACTTTGCCACAACTATCACATAATTTATTCTCACTCTAATATTCATTTTAATATTAGAAAATATTTACTCCTATAATGATACCTTAGATGTAACGAAATCTTTATTAAATTTTTAAGAGGCTAAAATGGACCTTTCAAAATACTCTTCTTTTTTTTTATAAACATCAACCACATAATTATGACTGGTTTTCTTTTAAATATAATCACGAATAAAAACTCTGATTCACTTTAGTTTTTTTATCTTTGCAAAAAGATTTACAAAGTTTTAAATATGGAGGAATTTTTTTTTATAGATTCAGGACAAATAACCTTTAAAAAAAGAGAATTTTCCTAAAACTAAGATGGCATTAAATACCTGGTGTTTTGTGGTAAAATTTCATTCATGTTGACGGCTTGCTGTTGAAAAATACTTGCTTCTTTAAGTGCCGAAAAATTTTGAATATGTTGAAGTAAAGTATTTTCCTGTTTAATAAAAGTACCATCCTTCAAAATAAAATTCACATCTTGTTTAGGAATGGCATTGGACATGTCGGCAATCTTATCAAGAGAATCTCTATCAGTGAATAACAATTCTTTTGTCTTCGCTTTAGTTCTCTTAATACCCAAATGTGTTTGCGCGTGTTTATTTAAATGATCCTTTCTTGAAAAAGCCTTGTGACACACATTGCAGGTGAAATTTTTATCTCCTGAATGAATAACAAAATGCCTCGTTAAATGTTCATTTCGTTTAAATGCTTTTTGACAAACTGGACATTTAAATGGCCTTTCATCCGAATGACCACGCATATGCTGATCCAAATGTTCTTTTCTTTTAAGCATTGCCCCACATTCTTTGCATTGATATTTTCTCTCCTAAAAGATAAAGTTTACAAAATTAATTAATTGCTACACAAATTAATATGTCATAAATATTAACTTACTTGTATGTGGCCTTGAATGTGTTGTTCAATTTCACTTTTATCGGCAAATGCGAGATTACATTCTGGACAACAGTAAAGTGTTGAACCGTCTATAGCCATTGTGATTTTGATCTCGCCAGTTTTCGCTCTAAATTTCATCTTTTTTTCAGGCTTCGGTGATTCTGTTTGTATTTGTTGATCAACAATGACCGTTTGTGAACTATTGTCACTTTCTGAATGACCCTCGATGTGAACATTTAAATCACTAGGATTTATTGCTATCATCATATGATCGGGAGTCATAAAATGACTTCCATTCTGTAAATGAGAATTTCGAAAACCAGCAACACTGGGAATATTAAGAATGCTGCTTTGTGTTTGTTCAATTTTCTGCTCATCTTCTTTCTCCTTTTTCACCTGTTCTGCTTGCATTTTAATTAATTGTTGTAATGTTGCAAGTGGTAATGTTGTTGCTTGCAATTTTTGAAGATACTCCGTCATTGTTACTGTTTGTTGTTGAAGTTGTATTTGAGAGTTTGCCTGAATAAAAAAAATTAATTTTCAATTTTTTAAAATACAATAAAAATATATAATTAATCATATAAAAATTTTTTTTTTACCGAATTTGAGTTTCCAGGCTCATTATCAGTTTTTATTTCTGTTATATTTGGAATTATTCTTAGTGGGAGGCTGTTTGATTGAAGGCTTAAAATTGAAGCATTATTACTGACTGCTTGAGAATAGTTAGGGATATTGATGGATTGAATGCCTTGTTTTTCGCAAAGTTGAATTAATGTATTTGAATCGGGCCAAGTTAAAATTGATCCAGGGTATTTGTTTGAAGAATTTACCTTTTAGAACAATTTTAAATTAAATTATGACAATCAAACAATTAATCGTAAGTAACAATATTCATATGAAATTAATAACCGATAATAAAACTATTTAATTTCTTTCAAAAAATCTGATTTAAAATTTAAAATACTTACTAGTAATTGTTGATGTTTAGATTGATTTGATGCAGTTGCAGTTGTGTAAATAGCATTTGCAGCTGCTTGCAAATCAGCGTTACTCGAAATATATGCACCTGAATTAGATCGAGATGTTATTTCCGAAAATTGTGGTAACGAAACCTGAATATTAGTTTCGTCGGTAAAGTTCATTTTTGTTAGATAAACTGTTTTCTTCACTAAATTAGATGTTTGTCATTTGCACTTTAAACAAAAGATACGCCAATCTTTATAACCTCAAACTGCAATCATTCACAGAAAGACCTTCACTTAAAACCATTGACGTTTCTTATTGTAATCAAAATAACAGTCAACATTTTCAATAATGTTGATTTATCATCACGTACAAAGTAAATTACTGTACGCGATCAACTGTACTTATAATTAAATTAAATAACCGATTAATCAACACCGCATAGCGCTTTAGAAAAAAAGGTACGCCGCGTTTGAGCGTCTTTTCAATGACCGTATCTAAACACAAATGCGCTTGTGCCACAAACTCATTGGCAAAAAAAAGCGCGCTTATATGTGAAATGCTTTATTATGAAAAAATAATAAGAAAGCAATATAAAAACATTATCCATTTTCACTGTTGAATTGATTATGCAATAATAAAATAAAATACAATAATAATAAATAATAAACATATAAATAATACATACATATAGCATTTCATATATGCGCGCTTTTTCAAGATGGCCGCAACTAGAAATGCCAACATAATAAAGTAAAAGCCGGACAATTACTCCAAAAATACTTTTTTTTCTCAAAATTTATATAAATAATTTTTATAAAAATAAAGGATATATTTGTTAAGCTCATAAACCTTATAAAATTACCAAATATATAATTGTTTTTGGCAAGATTTAAGAATAAAAATTTTAAACTTAAATTAATTGACGTAAAGTTTGTTGTGTTTACTGTCATTATGTTGATTTGTTTACTTATTTGACAGAACGACGCTCATCAAAGTCAAACCACATAATTTAATTACATAATAACTATTTCATCAATTTAGAATTTTATGGTTAATTGGATTTTTTACACTTAAATAATGTAAGTCTTTTCTTAAAATGTAATACTAAAAATATATATTATTAATGTTATTAAATTAATAATTAGTAAAATGTATAGGTTATGTTATAAAATTATTTAAAAATTACTAATATTAAAATGTTGCTTTAGAAAATACAAACATTAATGTTTAACATATGTAAGTTTTAGCATTAAAAAATGCCATTAAATTTATATTTTTAGAGAATAATTTTTTGTTAATTTGTTTTGAAAAAAGTCTCAAGGGGATCGTTTAATTATTAAACAACAATATTTCTTTGTTTTTGTGTTTTCAATTTCAATCGATTTCTTTTTTTAAATTAAAGAAAGTAGTAAATGGCAATGAATTTAATCAACATAAATAATTTAATTTATTTCATAAAAGGAGTATAAGTAAGGGTCACAACTCTTCTCTCGAAATTCATGTTGCTAAATTACAAAAGAGAAGTCGCACTTTATTGGCTCAATTAGAAGAAAACTCTAGGAAAGTTGATCGAGAGTTCAAAAAATTGTGTTTTGAAACATTGTAAGTTAATTAGCAACCATGAGACTGAAAAACAATTTGAAAAAAAATCGGGAGCCCTTGAGAACTGTTTTTTTTTTTTTGGATTAATGTATTTTAAATAGTATTAAATTTGTGCAATTCTTCCTCCTTCTCTATTTTTGATTAATAAAATTTACATAATCATTAAAATGTCCTCATTTCAGACCAATAAAGAAAACTTGGAGCCAACAACCACAACAAGCTACAAGAATTTCCGAATTTTGGCAATTGAGAAACGATTCAAGTGGCGTTGGTGGTGCTTTGTGTGAGGATTATTATTCCCGAAATTCTCCTTGTGTTTCATCCTCTCTACCAAATATGACAATGCAAAGAAGACTTTTACTGTCATCTAAAAAAAGAGAGGAGGTACAATTTCGTAAATCAGTTACCGAATGTTACTGTAATCGTCAAACTCGTAAAATGCAATTAAGATCGAATAGAACCAAAATTAAGCCAACAACATGTAAGCACTGCAAAAGTCTTATTGATTTAAGACCAATGGCATGGGTTGAAAGTAACGATATTCAACCAACAGAACTATCAACTCCCATTAGTTGCGAGACAGTACGTAGAGTTTCTAAAATAAACTACTCTCCGCAATCTGAATTTCTTCAAAAAAAAATTTCATCCACACAAAATTTTTTTGATAAAAAATTACAACCATCTTCAAAATATGATTCTCATCTATTGTCAGCAGCTGGTGACACAGCTCAAAATTGTCCAAAGACAATTCACTCGATATGTAGAAATATTCAACCAGAAATTATAAATGAAATAAATAACGAATCCAATTTTCACGATTCAATAGAAATTTGTAAAAAATCAACTTGTCCAAAACAAAGTTGTTCATATACAAGTAAAGAATTTCAAATTAATTCTAAGAAACCATTAAGAGAAAAACTAGCGAAAAGAACAATATCATCAAAAAAAACTTTATCCACTTCAGAAAGTGTGCAATCGCAAAAAACAAAAAATAGTAATATCACTTCTAAAGGTCGTGCTCGATCCTCTCAATCAAGTAATAAGAGTCAGTATCATGAAAAATGTTACAATGACGCCAACTTTAGAGAATGTAATGTAATTCCTAAATATTCAAAACATACAAAGGATTTTCTAGGTAAAACTAATCAAGATAAAATAATAGATGATCCAATGGAAAATCCATTAACAAATTTATATAAATTTCGCGAACAAAATTATTTTGATACTCATGGTTCAACGCATACACTTTTATCATCAGGATCATCGGGTTCCTTAGAAAAATATATATTGAATGAAAGATTATTTCCACAACCGGTTGGTAAAGTTCATCGAGGGGATCTTGTAGTCACTATGCCATCGTGCATAACAAATGAAAATAAAATGATACACTATTTTCCTCGTTATATTGTCAGACAAGAAAAAAACCAGGCAACTAAGACCAAAAAGAAGCACACTTGTCCTTTAACTGGTCATCTTATTGATGTGAAAAATTTAAAAGTTCAAAATCCCTCAAATAGTTTGGCATTAAGATTCCAAAAAGGAGTATCTTGAATGAATTTATTCATCTTTGTGTACTATCCATTAAAGTAAATTGTTATCTAACAGTAGTAAATGAAAGTAATTTACATAATTTTCTGGCAATTTGAAGAAATATATATATACATATAATGAATATGTAGTAGTTGTAAATGTATAGTTATGTATGATAAATAATTTTTTAATTTTATTTAATTTTTATAAATGACCTTAGCAAAAGAAAAAATTTCACAAAATTAGATAAATAGAATAGGATAAGAGAGGCTCCTTTTAAAAGATTTTAAAATTGTTAAAAAATAGTTCAATATTCCTTCTAATAAAGAATTCTAGTCAAATAATAAATTATTAAAGGGCAAATTCATCGTAATTCATAAAAAGTCCTTATCGACTAATTTTTAAAAATTTTACAGGAACGATTTTATATATATTTTCAGGATGCAAAATTAAAATAATTTTATTTAAATTTTTATTAATTCTTGTAAAATATGAAATTAGTAGAGAAGATCCAAAAATTTACGTTTTCTTTAGTAAATAGAAAATATAAAAAAAAACTAAATTGAATTAGCTGTAAAAGTATAAATAAAATTATTGGTATTTGTTCATAATGAATAAATTTATTATGAATAAATATTTCAAGAATTCAAAAATGTAAAGTAATAGATAAAATATTTCGCTATCAATTAAAAAAAAGTTATATTTTTAAATGAATTATTAAAAAACCACAATATATGAACCTTGAAAACATTTTGTCTATTACATATTTCACATTTTTAAATTCTTGAATAATTTAAAAATAATAATTTTTGTCATTTTTTGAGAAAAACAAAATTTTTTTTCTAATTTAAAAGCTTATTTTGTAAAATTTTATATACGCAATTATACATATTTATATATTGAGGAAAAATAAAGTCAAATATTTCTAATAATCAAAAAAAAGTCTACTTTTTTTACATAGCACATTTTTTTTACTTCTATAATATATAGAATAGAAAACTGTTTAGAAAATAAAAAAATTGTTCCATTTCCGAAAGATTGAAAAATAAATATTGAAAAAAAACTAACTGAACTCAATAATGTTCCAAAGATGTTTTCCTTGAAAAGTTGACTCAAACTTGAAAGGTCAATATTTCAGATGATGTTTTTAAATTAGCAACGTAGTGTAAAATACTAAAATTTGAAGATGCAGTCAAAACTTTTTATTGCTTATTTAAAATTGCAATAGATTGCCTGATTGTGTGTCAAATAGAATTTCTTTTTTTTTCCACATTACATTTATATGATATAAACATTTCTAATAGAATAAAATTTGTTTTTTTGTACATTCTTATTGTGTCACAAAAAGAGGGATAGCAACATGAATAAAGGTTATTTACACGTCTATTTGTCATGAATGGAAAATCTCCTTCAGGCAATGTTTTTTTTTCTAAAGCACAATTAAATTATATATTCTTTCGACATTCGGAATTTAAAAATATATATTTTTCTAAAGGTGTAAATTTTTTTCCAAATTTCACATCATCAACAAGTGTTGACATTTGTGACTGCTAAGAAATGAGTTGAAATGAGTTTTAAATTATCATAAAATAACTATACTTTATCATTCAACTTATAATACGTCAAAAGATTTTAATTTAATGTTAAATCATTCAAAACATAAAAGTATTAATCGATATTAACGGTTTTACTACTGGATATTATTAAATGCATTTGTTAGATTATTAAAATATGCTCAGATATTTTTAAACAATTATTTAAGTTTCACTAACTTGTAACTAACATAAATTATTATTATTTTTTTTTTTGATATCAAAGAACAAAGTTCTCAGGAATCAAGAAATTTATTAAACTTGAATTTATGTGTTGTTTTTTTTTTTGCTCTAATTTTTCTTGTTTTCTGCATACATACTAAGCGCTTTTATTGCCGGATATTGAGAACATAAGATTTCTTGATCAATTAAGTAGTAATCAATGTTTTATATAGAAACTGGATTTTAAATGATCTTTACTCCTTTGAAATATTTAAAATAATTAACATAAAAATTGCTTTATCTTATAATAATTCTGTAAAAGTTTTATTGCTTTACTATATAGTTTTTTTTTATAAATAAAGTAATTATTATTAACAAATAAATATAATTTTTTGTTTCCTTTTATGTATTTTGATTAGATTCTATACATACATATAAATACAGCTTTGATAAAGTATAATAAGGTTTTATAAACATAATTAAAAATCCTCTCGACTTTTTTTTTCAAGATTCTAGGTTTTTCCAACCTTGAACTATGCGCTTATATTCAAGCGTACTTATATGAAAATTTCTTATTTATTTGAATTTAGAGTTTATTAAAATTCTGGGACAAGAGTCTTCTGAAAAAAACTGACGAGACTTGATATGGAAAGCAAGTCAACTAAACAAACATAAAAACATAATAAATTTTTTCGTTGTTCATTTTTTTGTGTATATATTAAACTTTATGAAAGCTAAAATACGTGAAGGAACTTTAAATTTATAAAAAATGAAATGAATTACGATTATTTGAAATATTTTACTACTATATAGTTAACAAAACCGTTGTAAAATAAATTTAATTTTTATTTATTTCAAATTTTTAAATTAAATAATTTATATATGCTTTCGTTACGCGTAATTAGTAAATAATTTGTAATAATTGATGACAAGTGTCATTGAGTCATAAAATATATAGAAAAGCACCGATGGCTCATAGCAGTTTAATAAATCGTCCGTTATTAAAAGGAAAAATAAAAAATTAAATGCTTGCACATAACTAAAAAAAATATTCAAATCAAAAGCATTTCCGATAAAACGCAAAATCATTTTTATTTGTTTTATTTAAAACTTGATTTTCAAAATGTATTGAAGTTAATTTCACTATATAAAATACTTCATTATTTCACAATTTTGACCTTTGCTATAGAATAAAGCAATAACTCTTTTTATAATATTTTTTGCATTATTTGCGTATATAATGTGATAATTTATACACATTAATTCAAATCAGTCTTATAAAAAATAACAACAATAGAAACCCATTGAGTTTGCTCTTCAGGTTTTATTTCTAATTTAATAAAAAAAAACTTTTATAATAACAAAAAGATTGAAATCCCTATGACATCAGTGAAACTATTCTAAATAAGTAAATATTTATATTGTATACAATTTTAAAAATTTTTCTATCAAATTATTTTTAAAAATAAAATACCATGAAACATTTTTGTTTTGAATTATTTCCTCATGTTGAAATGATTTTTTAAAAAATGAAAAATGAAAATAGGAATATTAAATATTCGGGTTTAATAAGAATTTAGATAAAAGAAAAAAAATTTAACTGTCCAAAGGAATGAGAATTTTCCATAACATGAATCACATATGAGATGTAAATAAAAAGGAACCATTGCTTGATTTTTAATGAATTCGCATAGATATAGAAATATATGTTTTACCCTTAAGCGCATTTAAGAGGGGATATGCCTTCATATATATTATGGATAAGCGAGCAAAAGTATCAGTTGATTTTTAAACTTTGAATAACTTAGCGTATAACAAAAATTGTTAAATATTTACTAATATTATACATGATATGTAAGACTTTCTTTAAATATAATCAAATATGAATACATCTGTGGTCGGATTATTTTTAATCATTGTTGCATCGACAACAGCAGCAAATTTACGTAAGTAAATTTAAAATTTTTTTTCAAAATTTATAACAAAAAAAATTCTTTTACTTCCAAGTTTTTTTTGACAATTTTTTAACAATAATTTAATATTTTCTAAACAGTATACTTTCAAGTTTTCTCAAATTTATATTAATTTTTTTTATTTATAATTTTCTATAAGAGTGGATTTATATAAATTCACTTTTTTTTAAAAATGTATTGATAATTAAATTTAACGAGAATAATAGAAATATTTTAATTCTTTTTATTTAAAAAAAACAAACAAAAACATTACATACTCAAAAAAGAAATTGTAACTTTCAAAGTTAAATATTTTTTTTATCGTTTAGCTCAAACCTTCATTGTATGCAAAAAATCTGATCCAAATTGGAATGAATGCCTAGGAGACGCTGCAGTTGATGCAGTTCGGAAATTAGCAAAAGGTGAGATTAGAAAAATTTTTGAATTGTATTATAAAATTTAAATTTAAAAAAATTATTCTAGGTTTAAAAGAGTATAAGGTTTTACCACTGGATCCACTTAAAGTTAGTGGTATTTCAATCGGAGACGCAGGTGGATCTGTTTCAGTTAAACAAGATTATAAAAATGTTGAAGTTCACGGTCTAACTCGTGATTTAGAAAAACGAAGTTTCAAGTATGTATATCTACTTTAAAAAAAAGTATGTGATAATAAAATGAAATATATATTAGAATTAATATTCTAAATTTTAATATTTTAGATTTGACTGGGACAAACTTATACTTTCTATTGAAACTTATAATCCACAAGTTGATTTTGTAGGAAAGTACAAAGTTGATGGGAAAGTTTTATTATTACCAATAAGAGGTTCCGGTAATTCCAACATTACTATGTGTAAGTATAAAAAAAGTAAAATTTAAATTCACTTAATTTTGTAATTTTATGATATAAATATTAATTAGATTACTAACAAAATTAATTAAAAAATTATTGAAATTTCAGTGAATCTCATTACCAAATGTAATTTACAATTCGAAAAATACATGAAAAATGGAGATGAGTATGTAAAAATAAAAACTTTTAAAGTCAAGTTCATACCAGAAAAAGTTCATTTAATTTTTAAAAATCTTTTCGACGGAGATCCAGTTTTAGGTATAAACATTTATATTAAGCTTTCCAAATTTTTATATTAAATATAAAAATTATAATAATATTGGATATTAATTAAATTTTTTTTTCAGGTCCACCAATGGAAAAATTCCTTGATGAAAATTCAGATATACTATTTAAAGAACTTCAAGCACCATATGAAACTAGTTTTGGTTTAGTTTTCAAACAAATAGGAAATGAATTATTTAGTCGAATACCATTCAAAACTATATTTCCAGATTGAATGTTTTTAAAGCTGTAAAGCTGTTAATAATTAGTCAAAGATTTTTTTTTATATGTAAAATAATGCATACAACGAGAGTATAATGAACAAATCACGTGAGAAAATAAAATAATCATACATTTTACATGCATTCTGTTAATATTTATTTTAAAATTTCCTTTATTTTTCTAAACATTATCAATTATTATTTTTGGTATAATTATACGAAAAAAAATTGAGATAAATAAATAAATTATTACTTATTTCAAGTAAATATTTATTATTAATTAAAAATTAAGAAATTAAATTATTTAAATTAATTGTCTATAATTTATCAGTTCAATATAATATTATTATTGAGAAAAATAAAAATGTAGAAAAACATAAATTAATAAATATTGTTTATAATTATTAAATTTTTTAAAGTTGAAATAATTATTTAATTATTATTTTTAAAATACATTTTGTCAAAGAATAATTTTTTTTTAAAGATTTTTTATACAATGAAATTTAAAAAATGAAATTTGGCGCTCAATTTTTCGATTGGTGAACCTGATTTTGCCATTTTGTGTTAACTTCACGTTATAAAAATCATAACACGTCATTCTAAAGGCATTTTTGTTTGCAATTGTTTTGATCATTTTAATAGAGTTAATTGTTAATTGCTTTATTGGATTACATAAAAATATAAATTATTGTGTTATGCATTGTTGCAATTAATGGAAATTACTTTAAATTGTCCTAATTATAAGAAGACTTATTTGTTTTCAATAGAAACATAAGATAATCAGTTGTAATTATAACCTCAAAATTACTTCCTAAACATGCAAAACAACAAAAAGTATTTGTTCGATAGAATTGGAACTGTTACCGATATGAATGGATTTGATAAAGCAGAAATTGAATTTGATTTAAATAATAAATGTGAGAAAGCCTTATTAAAGAAGGAGAAATTTTATTATTATGGAAAACCGGTTCCAGAAGATGAACATCTTAGTGACTACATTATTCTAGGATCGAGGGTAAATTTATAAAAATTATTATTTATTTTGTAATTAATTAAGTAACAATAAATTAAGCTATTTTACCAAGTAACATCCCATTTCAATATCATAAAATTAATTTTCATTTATTTATGTTAAAATATGATCTTATTTATTAATCTTTTGCAGGTAATATTTTCTTGTCATGTATTAAATAATCAAGAAAGCAATGATGGACAACATATTTGGTATATTGTGATATGTCAGAACTACGAAGAAAAACCTAATCGACAATTAAATTTAAAAACAGGCCTTGTAAATATGTCGGGATGTGTCCGAGAAGTTCATAAAAGACATGGTGTACTTTATACGGATCACAATCCAGATAAGAATTCAATGATTTATTTTTTAGCCAGCAAATTTTACATTGAGGGCAAAAGATTTTCATCGTCCAGATCACTTAATGAAGTATTACAAATAAATGATATTGTATTTTTTGACGCAATTCCATGCATTCCAGAAGAAAACGAATTCCAATGCAACTGGTTTGCTATCCTTGTCTTTAAAGGCAAACATCCAGATATAAAGCCTAAGCAACAACAAAAATCATATATCTACGACTGTATTAGTCGAGTAAGTATAATTTAAATATTTCTTTTTATAATAGGGAAAAATTTTCAATTCAATTACTACTTAATTTAAAAAATAAAAATTATTTCCTTATCCAAATTGCTACCCAATTAAAAAAAAAACATGAGAATAATTGAAACTACAATTGTGTAAAAATTAATTAATATTTGAAATAATGATTTCTAGTTTACAAATGAGGCTCGAACTGTGTTTTTCTTTGGGACTGGGACTGTAATGAATATTTTCAACGAAGACTTGGGAATTATTCTTGGACAATTCAGACTTAATCAATTTCAAACAGTATTATTTCATCGAAAAAATGCATTCCTATTTAAAGTGTGCTTAGCTAACGTCGATTTAAATCAGATTTTTGTTGAGGGTGAGTGAAAAGTTTTTAAATTACTGATTTATCAGAGAGCTTGGTTAATAGTTTAAATCGGTTGGAAAAGTAAAATTCTACATCATCAGTGTTTTAAAGCCGTGATTCTTTCGGTTTAATTTTAAATACCGACCGAAGATACATTGGACTCTTAAAATTACGAAAAAAAAGTTTCTTTGTAATTAAAAAAATTGCAAATTTAATTATTTTCTTTACAGGTGACAGTGTCAATTTTATTGCTGTAGGAGCACCAAAGGGCTTTGTAACAGATTGGGTTGCTATTCAGGTCTCAGTTTTCAATAATACAGAAAAGGACAAAAAATTTTTGTGTTATCAAAAAAGAGTGGCTGCTAATGGTAACGAAGTCACTTCTTACAAATAAATGTAAACGCAATTAAGATGAAACTACTTTTTTACATAGATTTTATAAATGAAGTGATAATTATTAGATATTAAGCGTGAAGTATTCAATTGTTTACTTGACTTCCTTTACTAATGATATTTGAATATATTGAATATATTCATTTAAATGTGTGATATTTTCTAATGTTAAGAAGTATCGTTAAGAGTTATTGTTTCAAAGAGTGAGATTTAATAAGTCAATAACAATATATTAAATATATTAATTAGCATTAAAAATTATTCAATTAATTAATGTTAATTATATATTAAATATTCTATAAGATTAAAAAGCCTGTTCATTAAAGGAGTATTAAAATTTTTGATAACAATATAGTGTGATTTAAACGAAAGTACAAAATAATGAAACAATAATATATCTAGATTCAACTTGGATGTTGAATGTAAACACAATACGTTTAAGCCTAAATGTTCAATTATTTTCTTGAAAAAAAAAATATTGTAACTCAAAGTCTTCTTACAATTGTCATTGTACTACTATTGCTACTGATGTTCTTCTATTAACCAATGTTAAGACTTAAATAGACTTCATAAAATATATTTTCGTTAAAAAAAATGTAATATTTAATTCATTAAAAATAAAAAAAAGGAATTTCTTTTTTAAAAAATAAAAATGCTTTTATTTTTATAGTCCTTTTTGATTTTTAAAAACGATTTCATTTTAAATTATCAAAATGTGCAAATATCTTAGATATATAATCAGATATTTTGCAAACATTTCCACCCACTGTATATACGCATGAGATACAATTCAAAATAAACAAAAGTTACCCGCATTTGACCATTTTTCTGACACGGACAAGTGGTAAATTATTTTTCAAGTAGGAGGGACAAAAGCGAAAACTTTATAAATTCTTGCTAAAAAAAATTAAATTAGTCTCAAATGGTATACAAAAATTGCTACCAAGAAAATTTAAATGAAGAATATATTAAAATATGTAAATTCTTCATTAGTTAAATTGCAAAAAACGAATACTATTTAAAAGTCAGATAAGAATATAAATTACATTTTGCTTCTCTGATGAAGATTCGAAAATAAAATTCTGCTATAGAATGAAAAATAAGAAAGTGTAAAAAAAACTGACTCACCAATCTGGATGTACCTGTAGCTCTGGTTTTCGAAGTGGAACCTGAAAACATAAAATTGTTAATTTAATTCTGTTCAGTTTTTATCAAATGACAAAAAATAGAATTTTATTAATTTCAATTCATTACAAAGCATTTAATTTTTATATTTTATAAAAATATTAATTCTTTTCTTGATGAATTAAAAATTTTAATTCATTAAGTTTTAAAAAAATATTCTGTTATTATTATAATAATAATTTTATATATTGAAAATTTCACAAAATTGTCTAACGAAATTAATTTCTAATATAGGTATAAGTGTTGCAAGCGAATATTTTTGTGGGAAATCTAAATGATAGAAAATTTTACTTACATCCAGATTCTGATGAATTTTCCATTCAGCCAAATTTTTGATAATTTATGAGACTCTTAATAATCCAAATTTTGAACACAATTAGCACTATTGTAGAAAAATATATATAATTAACAGCTTATTAGCAAGGTTATTGACACTTTTTTCTAAATTTTTATTCTATCTTTTGAGGTTGTGTTTGTTTATTGAAAAGGCACTTTTTCCACAATTCTACACTTTTTATATGACACTGATTTTACATATAACCATAATTGAAGAAACACAAATAAATCTAAATATTCTAAACTGAATTTATATATTTAATAAACACACACGATAAACAACAAACAAAAAAATAAAACACTCACAAAGACAATTTTCCGTAAAGGTTAACGAACTGGAGAATTTTACAACGAATTGGCGGTTAAAATCTGAACAAATTTTTGCGCATGCGCCATGGTTTCACTTTGCAGGAAATTCAGAATGAGCATGCGCAAAAGCAGTTTAAAATTTTTATTTAATATTTCAATTTTAAGAAATATTGAAAAATATTTATATAAATATAAAGAGTTTTAATTAAAAAATAGAATCTAATGAACAAATTATTAAATAATATTATTATAAGTTAATTAAATTTTCAAGTGTTTTCTTTAATTGAAAATTTCTTTTTGAATTTAGCGCATGCGCATAACTCTGCAATAGGCGGAAGGTTCCGTGTTTTCAGTGCTGTGTACCCCTCCCTCCCACTTCATTACTTTTGCAACATTCGAAAAGTTTCTGTACATATTTGTGAATATATTTCCAAGATATTTTCCAAAAAATGTCGTGACATTGTTAATTTTTTATATTTATTGCAATAAAATATTATTGATTCTCATGTGATAATTAGTGGAAAGCAGTAGTAAGTCAAGGATGCACTCGAAGAAAGTCGTATATAATGGTTTGTATTATTTGGTTATAGAAATGGCTAATGGCTCACATATGTACCTGAATTAAAATATTTATAATCTATTTTTCTTTGTTCTAACAGGAATTGCAGTTCATGTTCTCATCAGTTCTGTTGGCTAATCCATTTGTCAGATATTGGCGGCTCTCTAAAATGGTAAGTGTTATTTTTTTTTTTATGAATATATCTGTTCACAATTTCCGTTAATAGAGGTTAGATAATTGAGCCGGTTTTTGCACATTAGCAGTGAATATATATTACTAAAATCAGGGTCGAAAGTTAAAAGCAATTTTAAATATATCTGATTCGTACTTAATTTTAAGGTTAGGTTTTATTAATTGTGCATGGAGCTGAAAATAAGTGTGATTTGTTTTATTATTGTGCATATGAATAAAAAATATATCGTCAGAGTTAGATTTGTTGAAAAAATAATCTTCAACACAAGTTGTTGTGCTTAAAGATTGTTATTATTATTATTTAGAGTCGACAATATAATAATTATTATTTCTTTCGGTGTTAGGCACAAATAGATTGCGAAAATGTTGACATGGGGAAAGATATTAGGAAAAAATATCGTAATGGAAATAATTCAGATCATCGTGGAAAATTAGAATAAATAAATAATATGTTCTACGACATTTTTGATGATCCGAAATGAATAAAAAAAAAAAAAAAACCAGAGATCCGGATAACTTCAAATGTTCAAAATGGTAAGTCGTATATAATATTTTTTTTTTTGCTATTTGATGAATATGTAAAAAAAAGTATGTAAATCTATAAAAAAAATTTAACATTTCTCTTTTTTTTTAAAACGTCTAATTTTTTGAAATTTTATTTAATTTTCAGTTTAATAAATTATAATTAATTTTTTATTATATAAATATATTGTAAAAATGTTAAATTAATTAAATACAAAATTTTTTTTAGGGAAAAATTATTATAATACCAATATTAAAAATTATATTTAAAAAGGTGGATTAGAATTTTATCTTTTCTACATTAGCAAATAATAGTTGAAAAGAAATTTGTGAATACCATTAAACGTTAATGACAATTTTTCCTATTTAATTGTATTTTTAATTTAATTTTGATTTTGATTAAAGTATTTATTCAAATCTTATAAATCTTTAACAAAAGCATAAGAAAATCAAATTTGTCTTTTAAAAAGTCAAATTTCTTTATTTTTAAATAAATTAAATTTACACTGGAAGTATATTTATATTTATAATTGAAAATCTAAACAGTATTTTTTTTGTAGGAAATTACGTACAATAAAAATAATATCAACAAGAAAAGGACGTCCCGAATAGAAGAATTCCGCACGTGTGAGAAAAAACATCACGGGAAAGACGACTACAAAACAAACCAATTATACCTGCATGGAAAATCTTGACGAACTTTCTTTGCGATTCCTGATAATCAGGAGAGTGACGACATAAGAAAACTTCAAATTGGTGAGTCATTTTTAATAATCTTTCTATTATTTTTTTTTTTACTAAGATGAATCATGGCAAATTATTTATACTAAAAAAAACTTGACATATATTTAAAATCTTCTTCGTATATTTGACCTCATCAAAGTTGATTTTAAAGAGCGATAATATGTTTCACGACGACTTAAGCATCAATGCCATCAGACATTGAAATAAATTGCCAAGTTTTCTGCTGTTTAGTAATACCGGGTAAGATCACGAATAGGCAATAACCTCGTCCTTGATAATTTCGCGAAATACTTGCGTTGAATAGAGAATTTTTGGTCTTTGAAGACATAATTTGTCATTCGCATCAGGAACAATTGTTCCAGTAATTCAGTTACTTTCTCTCATTTATTACTGAAAATGATATTCAAATTTTTTGTTCATGCTTAGAGAATTGAATTTTAAAAATCTATTTAAGAGGAACAATGCTTTTTAAACCTCGAAATTATTTCAAGTATCGGTCATAATAATTTTTTATAATTCGAATTCATTTACATAAAAATTAACAACAATAGTAACATTTAATATTTTTTGTTGATCTTGAAACTTTTGAATTTCTATTAAAAAAATATAGTTATTTAATTATTGACAACTTTAAGAAAATATTAAATTAATTTTTCCTATCAATTGTTGATAATTTAAATTTTAAAAATATTTTTTTTAACTTGTCGCTTATAAAATGAAAATAAAATCATACGAAAGAAGCTTTTTTTTTGTTGGTGAAAATAATAAATGTTGATTTCCGAAAGGGTTTAGGCATTTCCGTAGGGACAAACAGGATGAAGCTTCCTGCTTCCTTTGGAATCGATAAAGGGCCGCATCTTAAGAATTTCTTGTCACTCGAGACACGTTTCTTGTCGCTTTGGCCTTGCTTAGCAATCAGTTACGTCGAAAGGTAGAAGAATAAAGTATATATATTGAGGGGAAAAAAGCTCTCTTTCTCTTTCTGAAACTTCCTGCGATGCTGAGCTCAGGGCACGATTGTGGCCGCGATATCCGAGGCGGTTTTGCGAGCGGTTCCGATATTGTTGAACAGTAAAGTTTTGCAAGGCCGCCTCCTTACTTGCGATCTTGTCTCACGATGACTCACGCCTAGCTCGCTGCCTCCTGCGGCTGCCGTTCCTTCCTTCTGCTCCTACAATGGACCGCGACGCTAAAGGAAAAGAAAAAAAAAAACTTTTTCCTTTAGTATTTTCTACTTAAAATACCTCATTTTTCCCTTAAATTAGGAGAATAAAGATAAAAAACTAGGATAAATTTCCGAACTTTATTATGTAGTAGTTGTCAACAGCTTTAGAACGTGGGTTATAACTATATATGATGCAACTATATAAGTTATCGTGGCTATAAAAGTTTTATGTCAGAGATACATATAATAGCTTTCTCTCTTTTTGATTGATATGATAAAAAAAACGAAACAAGGCACATTTTTCGTTTTCGAATTTTAATAATTTGAATTGTGTCTTTAAAAATTTTAATTTCTTTACAGAATCTTTAGAGAATAATTTCAAATTATTAGAAAAAAAAATTTTTTTTCTGTTTTTATAATTTTTTTTTTTATCAAATTTTACACTCTAAAAAATTTTAATTTACAAATATTTGTTAAATTATTACTATCTGAAATTTCTGATTGTTGATCGTAAAAGAATTTTTTATTTTCAATAAAAGTCTCTTAATAAGTATTGAAATTGGTAAAAGAATAAATGAGAAGTGTTACACATGCAATCGTCATAAGAACGTTTAAAGTATATAAATATATGTGGTTAGTGTCCATTATCCCAGGTAATATTCATATTTAACGAGGGAAAACACCTTCTTGTGCTAAAGAAGCTTTGCAAAAAGCGTCACGCAAGTCATCGAACTGCACTCGTAAGACTCGCGCACCACTTGAGGTATTAATAGTACAGGTTGTCGCATCTAGATCAATTTCCTCTCTTTAATTACTCTCTTACCCTATAAATTCTATTGCAATATGTTAACAGTAATTGTTACCTGATTTCTTCAACTTTCATCATTCTTTCCGGAAAATTATAATATTTTCTATTTTTTATTCACATTAAAATGTATAATTTATTTCTTTGAACATTATTCCAGAAGAAAATACAATTATATATTATGTTTCTTTAATAATATTTCTTTAAAATAAAGAAACATAATTTTTTTGACAAATAGGATATTATTTTATTTGTTTAAAAATATTTCCCTAAAATAAAAATCAGCTTACTTTGACTGGATATATAAATTTTATTTTTCATTTTCTGTACAGGTTTAAGAGTTATTATGGAGAAAGAATTGAAAACCGTTTTCTTTCGTTTGATAGATGAGAGGTTCATGAACCTGACGTTTGGTTTAAACTCTTTTTTTCGTGAGTTCAGTGTTCTCTAAAGGCAAACGACAGATTTTTATATATATATATATATTTAGGAAACGACCTTCAGGCGCTATAGATACATGATGATATATTGGAATATCCATTTATTTACGACCGGTTGACCCGAGCGATAGCACACCATATACGGTGAGACTTGTTAATAGGAAGTATCCTTGTCAGGCGCCCGACTGCTCTCGCAGATATGTTCTCTCTTTTGACCTCCGGTGAGAAATAATTTCAAATAAAAATCACACCATCTAAGGGAGTTCTAAGGACCGCGGGTGTCTGATCGAACCAGCTAGCAGTGGAGTTCACGGTTTTTCTCTGACGATATAATATGCTCTGTTTGTAAGCCTTAAAAGTCACTGATCTTAGTCACACATGTTCGTTCAGGGCCGAGGACAACTTGACCCTGAATAAATATACGTATTTGGATATTTCTTCAGAAATAAATATAACCCTAGTGAAAAATATATAGTGATGAAGGTGTTTTGCTCGACAGTTAAATTTGGCACACTGTGGTCATGTCGACCGTATGCTCGCGGTAAATCCTCCAGATGTCTCGGGGGGAATACAGACCCCAAAAGAAAACAATACGCTTCTTTTAGTTTTTTTTTTTTTTTCCCCTCAATACTCCCGGCTTGCAGACCAATTATAATATTTCCTCTTTTACAATGTGTGAGACCATTTATCCGCAAATAGAATTTAAAATTTTATTTTCATAATTATAAAAAAAGAAAAATTTACTAAAATTATCAATATTTAATTAAATTTTTTTTTAATACATTAATTTTCGAGTAATTATCACTTTTATGATATTTTTCTTACAAAAATCTCTTTTTATTTATTTCCTGTCAAGAATAAATTTTAATTTTAACATTGTATCTATATACACATTTTTTTTTTGACTCAAGAATCGATTACATGATTTTTTTTCTTACGAGAATATTCAATCTCGTGTCAATTTAAATCATTTACTGATTTGTTTATGCTTTTTGCTGTAATTTAAACTGTTTAAATTATCATATACTAACAAATGAGAATGTAAATTAGTCAGTTTGGATTATGAGAAGAGATCACGTATGGAATAATGTTTTAATTGTGTTCAATCCATATTATCGTATTCAGTTTCCATTTTAAGGTTTAATAAAAAAAAAAACAAAAAAAATATCAAAGAGACTATGTCTGATGCGAGGACTTTACGAGCAACATATTTGTAATGTCTTTGAAACCTCGGCAGTTTTCTCGCCCAGCTACATAATTCGCGATAATTATGCCCTGAAAAGGTATGATTGAAGGTCGTCCGGGAATCAATATTATTAAGAGGGTGGGGCGTGCTTCAACATAAAGATTTATGATTTTCCATTATACCAAGACTGTGCCCAGTTATGTTAATGTTTGCATCTCTTTAAGGCACAAAAAGTACACGTGTGACTCTGATAATTATATCATTAAAGATAAATTATTATATTGAGATTTTGTAAATAGGTCGATTCAAGTCTGTTTTTTTTCCAATCTTTTTTAATTCTAATGAATTATAATTTGTTTTTCATTTCTCTATCTTGTGAGGAAAAATTGCGCGTATTAAAATTAAGATTATTTTTAAATTCAATTTTAGTCAGAGGATTGACCTTACATTTTTTTTTTTTTTTTGTTTCGAGACGTGCTTTGAATACCTGTCAACCCTTTCTACTTTCCAAAAGTTATTTTATATCTCGATAAAGACGTAAAGTCTGCTCCAATATATAATTTACACTACGTGCTTGGAAAACATTGCAATTGAATTTAGTATAGGTGGAAAAAAATTTTTTTTTGTTTGAATTCGAAAGAAAAACAATTTAAGTTTGCGTATATATAGTTTATAGATGTAACGATCGATTTCACGCAATCCATTTTTGGTTAAGCAAAAAGGAAATGAATTGGAGGTTTTTCGAGTGGTAAATCCTCGATGTAAATACGAGAAACTTTGGACTTGAGCGTGAATTGGCGATGGACCGGTTGAGGTTGATAAAAATGCATCCATAATTCAAGGCACGTTGCGGCTTGTCAGAAACATTGAGAGAGAGAGAGAAAGAGAGAGAAAAAAGTAGCTTATGCCCTTAAACGTTTCGTTTTACCGCTACTGCGGTAAGTGCACCTCTATTCAACATTTTGCACCCATAGATCAGATCTATTTATATATATATACTTGACTATCCTAAACATGTTTGATTACAAATCAATGCAACTGACCTGAATGAAGCTGAGGAAAATTTTAAACGAATATAATATATGCAAAATAGATTACTATCTTTTTTGTATATTTTTTTTAAAGGTGGTTTCACGATTTCTTCTGTAATTTTCAAATTGTTCCCTCTTTTCAATATTATAACAATAATCGTTTTAAAAAGAAAAAACGTGAATATTTTTTCAATAAATTTCCAAGGGTGTTTGTTACAACTTTGAATTTTTTAAAATGTTAATTTAGAAGCAGTGTAAATTTTTTTTCTATAGGATCATGTGAATATTTCTAAGTAAACTTTATCATAAGTTATAATAATCTTGTTAACCCTGATATAAGCTATCTTGATGTCAAAAAAAGTTGTATGTCCATTCATATAATGTGAGTCATGTTTAAATAACTGATTTTAACGACCTTTCAAATACTTGATTTCTGATCAGTCACAAAATCTTTTTGCATTTTTTTTTGCCTTAAGTGCCTTCAATTAATTTTCTTTACAGATCAAAGAGTACGCTGAGAATTATGAATAATTAATGAACCTAATTATATATATTGGATCACAAATTAAAGTATAAAAATAATTAAGAGTAATGAGAAATTTTTCATAAATATTCGTAAAAAACATATATATGTCCAATAAAAAGTAATATCTTTGGAAAGTTAATGTAAAAATTGCTTGTACCGCAAAGAAATTTTGTAAAATATTCTCGCACAAGTATAGTTTTAATGCTAAATTGGAGTATAAAAAAAAAATTTGCAAAAAGGTGTATAGAAATTGTATAGACTTCTCAGAAAATTGAGGTGAAAGCTATCATTTTGCGGTCGAAATGAAAATTTGCCAAAAAGGTTTTAAATTATTGTTTATATACAATGTTAGCAAATTGTGTTTGGTGTGTCTTTAAAAATAAGCGTGTTTATCACTTCGCTTCTTCTTTATTTTTCGATTTCTGTTAATGAACTTCATATTTTGAAATAATGATCAAAAAGTTCGTGGTATACGGGATAAAATATAATCATTTGTGGTCTCTCGCCGCGGAATCCCGAGGACGTGGTTCCGGGCTGAAAATAATCAGCGTCGGTCGCACGAACTTTCGACCTACGGCGAATGCAAGCAGAGCAAAAGACACCCAAGTGACTCGAGTGTTTGTCGCGTCTCATTTTGTACTTTTCTTGTTTTTTTTTTTTTTTTTTAAACCTTTGGAGAGCAAAAAGGGGTTGACGGGGGAATCAGAAAAGAGAGGCAAATGTCGGGGTGTCGCGCGTTAAAACGAGCAATTAGTTCCAATCCCAAGAGTTCTTCCATAATGTCAATGCCTCTCTCTCTCTCGTAAACTCAACTATATACCAGAGGAGGCGTGAATCGCAACTTCCGTTCAACGTGAAACGGAAGTCGTTCTTTGCTTAGTTGAAATGAACAGGAAAGGGGAGGTTGATTTCTCTTTATTTTGTGTCGTAAAAATGTTTTTATGATTTCTTCAGAAACGAAAATTTGCTACCACCGTAGTTAAGAAGTTCTCAATTCTCAGTAACAAAATTATATTGATATAGGAAATTTTGTTTCTCATTTTCAGTATATTTATACATATTTTAGAAAACAAAAAAAGGATTTTGACATATAGAATGTTTCTCACATAAAGTGTGAGAAAAATATTTTCCTCCGCACATGTTCAAGTTTTTGTTTTTTTGTTGAAATTTTCTTTTCCTTATTTTCATTCCCGAGATGCCTGTTCTATTTCCAAGTAGGAACAATTTAGGAATGCAAATGGACATTTCATGTGCCAGAGGGAATGGAGAATTTAGATTTTTTCTGTTTCAAATTCATAATTTACTGAAAATTGAAAGTATTTTAAAAGCTTTTGAAAGCTTTTCTCAATTGTTTTTTTTTCTAAGAATGTTTAAATGAGACATTAATTATATCTTTAGAATCATATTATTTTTTTTTGATAAAAACGAAATGAAATGACAGTGATGAAGGAAGTTGTTTAAAATTCTTGGAATTAAAATATCCTCGCTCTTATCTGAATAAGTTGTTTCATCTCGATCTCTAGATTTCGTTTTACGTTTATCCATCACGTCAACACGTTCCTTCGTTCTTGAAATATTCAGGGAATGACCTTGGGCTACGACAGCTCACACAATCTGTCAACCAGTTTTATCGCAAAATTCTCAATTATCTTATGGAATTGACATGAAAGAAATGTACCGACTATAATATGCCTCAGGATGATTTTTCCCCCGCTTTTGTTCATTTGGCCAGGCGCTTAATTGTCATCCAATTAAATGATTCTTTGCAATATTCATATACATATATAACACCTCATACATGTATATATATATATGCCGCTGGGGTCTCTCCCTCGCACCTTGACGAACAGTAATTTATATCGTTGCCCTCAAATCTTGCCGCGCGCTTGTTATATTTAGGTAACCATAAGATCATTCCTTTATATGGAGTGTTGAGGGACTTCTCTCCTCAAAATGGTCAATCCAAGGCTCTCGGCTTCCGCGTTTGTTTTCTCGTTTGCGCACTCACGTTTCCTCGCCTGTCATTATCGCTGCATCCTGAATTCAGGGACGTGATTATATCCCGCGATGAAACTAAAGCGTAGAAGAGTAATTGAGGGGTTCACACATCAAATACCTCTTTCCGACGTGATTCGAAAAAAAAAATATTTTACTGACATTAATGAAGCATTATTGAGAAAATTAAAATTATTCTTAAATGATATAAAATTAAATTTTTATTAAAATCCTTGCGGAAAATAAAAGAGCGTAAAATAAAATTGATTCGGTTCCTCAATTTATATGCGTCATTTTTTTAATTGTAAGTGTCATCCTTGAACGTTGCACTGCTTCGTTAAAAAAAATAATTTATCGCTTTTTTATGTTAGGAAAACTATACTTTTTTGTAGCCAATATCTGGTTTATTCCATTCGTTTCATTGAAAATTATGCATCTCTTGATTAATACGATTTTTTTTTAGAAAAAAGAGTACACAACTTCAAATATTAGTAAATTAAATAATTTTTATACAATTTTTAATTACGATTACTTAAATTTTATAATTTTTCATTAGTAATGAAAAAATGGTTTAATATATTTAAACAATATTTGCACATAAAGAATTTTTGAATACAAAATTATACATCTTTCAAAATCGATCTCATCTTCTTTTTGGTTTCTGAATCATTTACAATAATCGGCGCGTGCTGCGTGATGTCTGACTATTATCGACGGAAAACGATACCCATTATTATTAATAACTCGAGAGCTTATAATCATGAAACCTTAATGCGAGGCATAAATAAAAAATTAAATGGCAGCTTCTCAAATGCCCTTAATGATGGCAGTATAGTTTTAAGAGGAAATGCTCAACACTAAATTAAGCCCTTCTCTATGCTCTTATATTGGAAAGGCAAACCTATACATATAAACTCCCTTGAGAATCTTGTAACAGAGGTTCGGCTGTTCCTTTCAGTTATTTGCTACGGCCCTCTCTTGCCATATATGATTTTAATAACGTCGTTTTACGTTAGTGGACTATATTCAACTCACACACTCGCCAAGCAAATCGTTTATTTAAAAATTTTTATCTTGTCTGCCTCTCTCTCTCTCTCTGTCTCTCTGTCAAATGACCTCGGTAGCCATTTTTAAAAATGACACTTTTAATTACGATGCAAGATTTCTTTATTTATGAGGTTCTTCATCAATCATTTCATTTTTTTTGAATCATCATATTTCTGCTCCATAACTGACAAAAGCAATTTAAAAGTGCGCCATACATGTTTTGTTCGAAACTTTTTCCCTATTTTATTGGTGGTATTCCGGAGCAGTTATCTCGCAAATTTAATTTTTCGAAAATTTTTCGGAATTTTATTTGACTGTAGCTCAGCATCCGCTGGACCAATCAAAAAGTGCGCCATACATTTTTTGTTCAGAACTTTCTTCTAAATACTATGGTTATATTCCAAAAAGAATATCTCGCAAATTTAATTTTTGCAATTTTTTTCCGAAATTTATTTGAGTGTAGCTCAGCATCCGCTGGACCAATCAAAAAGTGCGCCATACATTTTTTGTTCAAAACTTTTTCCCTATTTTATTGGTGGTATTCCGGAGCAGTTATCTCGCAAATTTAATTTTTCGAAAATTTTTCGGAAATATATTTGACTGGAGCTCAGCATCCGCTTGGACCAATCAAAAAGTGCGCCATACATTTTTTGTTCAAAACTTTTTCCCTATTTTATTGGTGGTATTCCGGAGCAGTTATCTCGCAAATTTAATTTTTCGAAAATTTTTCGGAATTTTATTTGACTGTAGCTCAGCATCCGCTGAACCAATCAAAAAGTGCGCCATACATTTTTTGTTCAGAACTTTCTTCTAAATACTATGGTTATATTCCAAAAAGGATATCTCGCAAATTTAATTTTTGCAATTTTTTTCCGAAATTTATTTGAGTGTAGCTCAGCATCCGCTGGACCAATTAAAAAGTGCGCCATACATTTTTTGTTCGAAACTTTTTCCCTATTTTATTGGTGGTATTCCGGAGCAGTTATCTCGCAAATTTAATTTTTCGAAAATTTTTCGGAATTTTATTTGACTGTAGCTCAGCATCCGCTGGACCAATCAAAAAGTGCGCCATACATTTTTTGTTCAGAACTTTCTTCTAAATACTATGGTTATATTCCAAAAAGAATATCTCGCAAATTTAATTTTTGCAATTTTTTTCCGAAATTTATTTGAGTGTAGCTCAGCATCCGCTGGACCAATCAAAAAGTGCGCCATACATTTTTTGTTCAAAACTTTTTCCCTATTTTATTGGTGGTATTCCGGAGCAGTTATCTCGCAAATTTAATTTTTCGAAAATTTTTCGGAATTTTATTTGACTGTAGCTCAGCATCCGCTGAACCAATCAAAAAGTGCGCCATACATTTTTTGTTCAGAACTTTCTTCTAAATACTATGGTTATATTCCAAAAAGGATATCTCGCAAATTTAATTTTTGCAATTTTTTTCCGAAATTTATTTGAGTGTAGCTCAGCATCCGCTGGACCAATTAAAAAGTGCGCCATACATTTTTTGTTCGAAACTTTTTCCCTATTTTATTGGTGGTATTCCGGAGCAGTTATCTCGCAAATTTAATTTTTCGAAAATTTTTCGGAAATATATTTGAGTGTAGCTCAGCATCCGCTGGACCAATCAAAAAGTGCGCCATACATTTTTTGTTCAAAACTTTTTCCCTATTTTATTGGTGGTATTCCGGAGCAGTTATCTCGCAAATTTAATTTTTCGAAAATTTTTCGGAAATATATTTGACTGGAGCTCAGCATCCGCTGGACCAATCAAAAAGTGCGCCATACATTTTTTGTTCAAAACTTTTTCCCTATTTTATTGGTGGTATTCCGGAGCAGTTATCTCGCAAATTTAATTTTTCGAAAATTTTTCGGAATTTTATTTGACTGTAGCTCAGCATCCGCTGAACCAATCAAAAAGTGCGCCATACATTTTTTGTTCAGAACTTTCTTCTAAATACTATGGTTATATTCCAAAAAGGATATCTCGCAAATTTAATTTTTGCAATTTTTTTCCGAAATTTATTTGAGTGTAGCTCAGCATCCGCTGGACCAATTAAAAAGTGCGCCATACATTTTTTGTTCGAAACTTTTTCCCTATTTTATTGGTGGTATTCCGGAGCAGTTATCTCGCAAATTTAATTTTTCGAAAATTTTTCGGAAATATATTTGAGTGTAGCTCAGCATCCGCTGGACCAATCAAAAAGTGCGCCATACATTTTTTGTTCAAAACTTTTTCCCTATTTTATTGGTGGTATTCCGGAGCAGTTATCTCGCAAATTTAATTTTTCGAAAATTTTTCGGAATTTTATTTGACTGTAGCTCAGCATCCGCTGGACCAATCAAAAAGTGCGCCATACATTTTTTGTTCGAAACTTTTTCCCTATTTTATTGGTGGTATTCCGGAGCAGTTATCTCGCAAATTTAATTTTTCGAAAATTTTTCGGAACTTTATTTGACTGTAGCTCAGCATCCGCTGGACCAATCAAAAAGTGTGCCATACATTTTTTGTTCGGAACTTTTTGACTATTTTACTGGTGGTATTCCCGACCGATAATCTCGTAAATTTAATTTTTTGTAATTTTTTCCAAATTTGTTTTTTACTGTAGCTCAGCATCCGCTGGACCATTCAAAAAGTGTGCCATACATTTTTTATTCAGAACTTTCTTCTAACTACTTTGCGGATATTCCCGACCGATAATCTCGCAAATTTAATTTTTTGTAATTTTTTCCAAATGTGTTTTTTACTGTAGCTCAGCATCCGCTGGACCAATCAAAAAGTGCCCTATACATTTTTTGTTCGCTACTTTTTGCTAAAGACAGTTATGGCATTCTGAAGCGATTATCTCAAAAATTTAATTTTTCGAAAATTTTTCGGAAATTTATTTGAGTGTAGCTCAGCATCCGCTGGACCAATCAAAAAGTGTGCCATACATTTTTTGTTCGGAACTTTTTGACTATTTTACTGGTGGTATTCCCGACCGATAATCTCGCAAATTTAATTTTTCAAATTTTTTTCCAAATTTGTTTTTTACTGTAGCTCAGCATCCGCTGGACCTATCAAAAAGTGCGCCATACATTTTTTGTTCGAGACTCCCGGGTTAAGACTTTGGCGGTATTCCCGTCCAATTATCTCGCAAATTTAATTTTTCGAAATTTTTTAAAAAATTTATCTGAGTGTAGCTCAGCATCCGCTGGACCAATCAAAAAGTGCGCTATACATTTTTTGTTCAGAACTTTCTTCTAAATACTATGGTTATATTCTAAAAAGAATATCTCGCAAATTTAATTGTTGCAATTTTTTTCCGAAATTTATTTGAGTGTAGCTCAGCATCCGCTGGACCAATCAAAAAGTGTGCCATACATTTTTTGTTCGGAACTTTTTGACTATTTTACTGGTGGTATTCCCGACCGATAATCTCGCAAATTTAATTTTTCAAATTTTTTTCCAAATTTGTTTTTTACTGTAGCTCAGCATCCGCTGGACTAATCAAAAAGTGCGCCATACATTTTTTGTTCGCTACTTTTTGCTAAAGACTTTGGCGGTATTCCCGAACGATTATCTCGAAAATTTAATTTTTCGAAAATTTTTCATATATTTTTTTAAGCGTAGCTCAGCATCCGCTGGACCTATCAAAAAGTGCGCCATAAATTTTTTGTTCAGAACTTTCTTCTAATGACGTTGGATGTATTCCGGAGCGATTATCTCGCAAATTTAATTTTTCTAAATTTTTTTCAAATTTGTTTTCTAGTGTAGCTCAGCATCCGCTGGACCAATAAAAAAGTGCGCCATACATTTTTTGTTCGGAACTTTTTCCCTATTTTATTGGCGGTATTCCCGAGTCATTATCTCGCAAATTTTATTTTTCGAAAATTTCTCTCCCGATTTTTTTAAGTGTAGCTCAGCATCCGCTGGACCAATCAAAAAGTGCGCCATACATTTTCTGTTCGAGACTTTTTGCTCAATTTTTTGGCATTATTCCCGAATCATTATCTCGCAAATTTTATTTTTCGAAAATTTCTCTCCCGATTTTTTTAAGCTTAGCTCAGCATCCGCTGGACCAATCAAAAAGTGCGGCTCTTTTGATTTTATCAACAAATGTTAATAATAAACTGTAGTAGATTGAAATTAATAAAAACATTAAATTTTTATATTTTTTTAACAATAATCATCATAAAAAACATAAATCTTATTGTTTCAATCATTTAACTATATGTTTTATCATTTTTTATATATTTGAGACAAAATTTCAATCTCAATTTCGTGTTCTACGAATGCTTCGCTAATTTCGTGGAGCATTCGCATCATACAATCCGGCAGGGTTTATCATTTTTTTTTCATTTATATTTTGCAGAAAAATATTTAATTCCTCTGGATTAGATTTTTCTCAAAATTTACATTGGATTTAAATATTGATTGAATGATGAAACGATTAAATGATGAAAGATTGGGCTAGTGGACAATGAATAGATTGCATTTGAAATAGACATTGTGAATGACAAGAAAATCATAACAAACGATCTAAGAGAGTTACATCTCATGGACCCGTTAGATTATTATTATTATTATTATTATTATATATAGGTATATATAAAGTAAATATAAGTTTGTGTTTGACAGTGTCCGTAAAAAGTATCCGGAATAATTCTCTCTATAAACATGAAATCAAAGCCGCGCCCGTCGATTTGTATATAATAAAAAGAATGTATATACAGCAAATCGATATGATAAAAGAAACCTAAAAATAATCTAATCTATGTGTGGGCTGAGATACGGGTCCCATGAGCGCGTGTCCATACAACACTCTTGTACTATTGTTCTGTCTGTCAATCGCGAATTGCTCTAAACGCGCGTACGACACTTTGATTCGCTTAAAACCAGCTTGACGGGACTCCGCTCATTGAATCGTAATTACTTTCGTGCAGACTCCGTGCGATATCAATCATTTCTAGACACCTGGCAGCCAGGCGTTCTGATATTCGTGGAATGCTAAATCTTATTACGAAAAACTCGTTCTTTTATTATTATTATTATTATTATTATTATTATCATTATTTTTAAGATTAAGAGTGGAAATTTATTCCAATTCGTTGGCAATTAAATATGAGACTTATATGTATATAATTAAAAACTAGGTGACAATTTTTATTTTTTTAAATTATTGCAAATGAAAATCTAAATTATAACGTTAATTCTATCAATAAACATAAATAAATAAATTGATCTTAATTTTAAAATATAAAAATTATTTAAAAATAATATATATGAATGTTTTCTTAAGTTTCATGTTAATAGACTTTGATTCCATGAATGAATGAGAACATAAAAATTAATTATCTTGTTCATAGAAGTGTGTAAGTTTTCGAGTGATTATTTCTGAGATTATTATCGCAGAATCTCGCGGTGAACTGAAAATATGTTATAATATCGTGCAATATATATATACATAGCTTAATGTTATATAGGTGTCTATAAAGAAAAGTATATATGGCAATCTGAAGACTGGATTTTAATTTCAATTAATACAATATTCCACGACTTGGTTAATAATTAAAATCATTGAACCGCATTAGAGGAAGTAATTAATAATTCTTCAGAGATCTTTTCATTCAAATAGACAGTAGTTTCATTTCTAGTTTTTTGCTTCTTTATGCAAAATACAATATTTGGTACAGGCATATTTATGAAAGGGGTAATTTACATATTATACAGTAATATCGACAAGTAGTGACGTAATTTTATATCTACGTGAGATGATATTTTGAACGAGAAACGACCTTGCATATATTGTAATTCACTGTTTGGTACTGACCTAAGATAGGTAATTTAGTGACTCAGCGCTCTGTTTTGGAAAAATGTACGGAAATCTCCTTCGGTACCATAAATTGGATTATTATTGACACATTTTGTTTTCTTATTGAAAATAATTAATTTTTGATGTACATCTATGATTGAGATCTTTTGATATTATTCCGTTGCAAAATTTTAGAATTTTAATTAATTAAAAAAGACGTTGTTCAAAATTTTCCGTCCGTGAAATAAATACTGACCCCACTTTTATTTTTCTTTTTGCAGATTCTGTCGTCGATGGATGCTAGTATCACGTACTTCAAGATAAGGGCGAAAGTGAAAGACACAGATTTCTCCAGTTTCAGACTTTTTAGAACTCGGTCTATTTTTACGGTTATTTTTCACATTTTTTGAATGGAAATTTAATTTGAAAATAGGGATCTCCGAGGGCTATTTAGTTTGAAAGCATCACCTTGAAGTTGAAAATTCGTCATTAAGGTAAAATATTTTATCACTATTTATTATTATATTATTTATTATTATTAGTTTATATATTATTATTATTTTATTACATTTTAAAATTTTTTACGAACGTAAAAAAATTTCCTTTATTAATGAAAATTGAAAAGTGTTAGAAAAGTTACTCAGAATTAATCGAATTTTCAATTTAAAAAAAAATTTCCTTTTCACAAAATTTTTTTTTCAACTTTCATCTTGTCTATAGAAATTTTATTTGCCGATGCATTAAATGTTATAAATCCATATGCATTGAGTAATTTCTGTGAGTAAACATTTGCTGTTGGCAAAGTGGATAATAAAATTATTCGCGAAAGTTAAATTTCTATAAAGATATAAATTTTGTACCTAATTTTATTATCCACTTCATCTATACTGTGATAGATTGAAAACTCATAGAGAATAGAATCTCGTGTAATTTTAGTATCAGTAGTAAAAGTAAATTGCAGTCAGACAAAACGCACATTTTACTATACAATATTAATCAATGATTAATCTTTAATAAATATTAATAGTTTTTGGAAATTGATTTTAGAAATTCTCTCTTAACTATAGTAGGAGAGGTAAGTTTTAGTCAGACAGAACGGTTAAAATTTCTTTATTTTTTCAGTAGTAAAACCATAGTCAGACACTTATTTATGTATGAAATATTTTCTCCTTAGGGAAACAAAGTGTTGAAATATTTTTTCAATAATTTTTCTCTGTATAATAAAGTGTTATAATGGAAAGTGTTGATCGCATCATTAAAAAAAAGGAGTTGACCCTATCATGATCTTCCCAAGACATGATTTCCTTTCTAGTCGACAAAAGTTCAATATTTTTAAGATAAAAGTCTTTCCGCATTGCCTTATCTAAGTTTTTCGCATCTATAGCGTAGCAGCAGCTATTGTCCAAAGTCAGAGAATTTCCCAGTGAAGTTAGGCCACTTATGGTGATAGTAGAGAAACACCAGGCGACATAGTTAACCCCTCATTAGCAGTGAGAGATGACACGGCTCGTTTCTACCTTCTGGTAGCATGTATATGTATAATATTTTTTTTCATATCGAGTAAACCTAGACAACGCATTCTCAAACAGTGGCTATAAAGGTGATGACCTTTGGATTTAACGTTGTACTTGGACTTGTGGGTGTTTGCATCGGTCATGTAACAGCCTTGCGTGCAAGGCCCTTAGAACAATATTTGTCGTTCGTGCGTGTGCAATGTTCACGACCTCACCGAACAGTGCCATCTTTTACAACTGTCATCGTTGAAACCCAATGACTTTACCGTGTTTACGAAGTTGAGAATATGTGTTCTTTTGAGTCATATATATACATATTAATACCCATACCAAATTCTCATGTGTTTCTTTTCACATTTTTACGTGTGCGGAATTTCTCAGCTGTATCTTTGCTTGTTCAAATATTTGATTATACATCTGAGTGCTTTAGATCTTTTTTTAACACTTTTTCTCAAAAAAGATGTCGTAAATCAGTGTATTGTCACTTCTTTTTTTTTTTTGCTGATACTATATATTATTCTTAAAATTTTGAGAAAAATTCCCTCTTCTGATTTTATGACTTAATGATAATAGACAAATTATATCAATTTTCATTACCCTGTTCTCTTAACGTTATCAAAGAAATTTAAGAGGGAAAGAGAGAGAGAGAGAAGTGATAGAGAATATACTATTATTCAAGAGATCGTGATTTTATTACCTGGACCACTTAGTAATTTTACGCCATATGAAAAAATTTTAATCTGGGACATTTCAATATTAAACATTTTATTGATTAAGAAAATATCTCAAAAGTGGTAATTTAGTTTTATTTAACTTCTTGGAAAAGGTAATAAAATGTTGTGGAAATTTTAAAAATTACGTTTAACTTGAAGGTATCAAATTGATACCAAATTGTAAGATTTAAGATGCTTTGATCCGCTTTATATTATATAGGATCAATTTTTCGAAAATTTTTCGGAACTTTATTTGACTGTAGCTCAGCATCCGCTGGACCAATCAAAAAGTGCGCCATACATTTTTTGTTCGAAACTTTTTCCCTATTTTATTGGTGGTATTCCGGAGCAGGTATCTCGCAAATTTAATTTTTCGAAAATTTTTCGGAACTTTATTTGACTGTAGCTCAGCATCCCCTCTACCAATCAAAAAGTGCGCCATACATTTTTTGTTCCAAACTTTTTCCCTATTTTATTGGTGGTATTCCGGAGCAGTTATCTCGCAAATTTAATTTTTGCAATTTTTTTCCGAAATTTATTTGAGTGTAGCTCAGCATCCGCTGGACCAATCAAAAAGTGCGCCATACATTTTTTGTTCGAAACTTTTTCCCTATTTTATTGGTGGTATTCCGGAGCAGGTATCTCGCAAATTTAATTTTTCGAAAATTTTTCGGAACTTTATTTGACTGTAGCTCAGCATCCGCTGGACCAATCAAAAAGTGCGCCGTACATTTTTTGTTCAGAACTTTCTTCTAAATACTATGGTTATATTCCAAAAAGAATATCTCGCAAATTTAATTTTTGCAATTTTTTTCCGAAATTCATTTGAGTGTAGCTCAGCATCCGCTGGACCAATCAAAAAGTGCGCCATACATTTTTTGTTCGAAACTTTTTCCCTATTTTATTGGTGGTATTCTGGAGCAGTTATCTCGCAAATTTAATTTTTGCAATTTTTTTCCGAAATTTATTTGAGTGTAGCTCAGCATCCGCTGGACCAATCAAAAAGTGCGCCATACATTTTTTGTTCAGAACTTTCTTCTAAATACTATGGTTATATTCCAAAAAGAATATCTCGGAAATTTAATTTTTGCAATTTTTTTCCGAAATTTATTTGAGTGTAGCTCAGCATCCGCTGGACCAATCAAAAAGTGCGCCATACATTTTTTGTTCGAAACTTTTTCCCTATTTTATTGGTGGTATTCCGGAGCAGTTATCTCGCAAATTTAATTTTTGCAATTTTTTTCCGAAATTTATTTGAGTGTAGCTCAGCATCCGCTGGACCAATCAAAAAGTGCGCCATACATTTTTTGTTCGAAACAAATATCTCAAAAGTGGTAATTTAGTTTTATTTAACTTCTTGGAAAAGGTAATAAAATGTTGTGGAAATTTTAAAAATTACGTTTAATTTGAAGGTATCAAATTGATACCAAATTGTAAGATTTAAGATGCTTTGATCCGCTTTATATATATATAGGATCAATTTAACTTCAACTGATCGAAAATTTCAGATTCTTGTAACATTAAAATTTTTATAATATATTCTAGGTATGTTATACTTTTCAGAAGTTGTTTAACTTGCTGTAGGATTAGTTGATAAAGCAGGTTTAAGTTTTATTGACACGAGCATTGCGATTTTCTTAATGTGATAAATTTAAAATTATTATAATATTCGCATTCCATAGAGACAATGATTTTTCACACTGGATGGTATGAGCTCGACAAAAATGGCGTTGGCGTAACTGTTAGAAAGTTTGATTTGCCTTTACGAAAGTCGATTATATTCCCAAGTGGTAAAAACGGTATGTTCGAAAGACATATGACAGTCAACTGTCGCTTTTAAGTTGTGGACTTCGCACATATCTTTTTAACATATAGCAAACACTTCTAGTCCTCTCGCTAAATACAGGCAGCAACACATAAAATTCTCAGTAATTTACAAGTTTCATTAAAAATTGGAAATCCCCTTTTAAGTAATATCTTCTTTTTAAAATTTTTTTTTCTACACCGTTTTGAAGTATGAATGAATTTCTTTTTACAAAGTTTTAAACAATATTTTTCTTTAGGTGTATTTTCCACGCGAGGAAGTTTAATAATTTTTCTCGTATGGAGGAAAAAAAAAAGCTAAGTACGAACACAATTTATAGAATAGAAACTCAATGAGCCAGAAAGCTGTAGGTAAACATAGTTGGCTATTTACGTATATATATAACCTGGCTCGCGGTGACTTCCATAAAGTCAGATTTTACTATCGGTATGCACGCACGATCGATCAGAAAATTATTTCTTGAGTGTGTCGAGAGTCAATAGTGTGCTTGGGTTTTGCGCTTGTTGGAACCCCTTTACAAATCCCCCTATATTTTCCCGTCACTGTAAAGTGCGTAAGTACTTACTAATGCGTGGGTTGTGTACGAAATGCCATAGGCACCTGCCTGACGCTAACGCCCACGATAAGAGTTCTTGAAACACCCGAGGACCTCTCTCTCTCTCTTTTCTTTTTAAAATCTCGATCAATATACATAAACGATTAATATTTTAATGAAATTAATTTATTTTCGGTTTCACGCACCCTTTAAAGAATAAAACTCTTTTTTCGACTAATTTTTAAATATGAATAAATAAAAGTATATTTAGTTCTTTGGGAACTTGTAGAGATGTGGTAAAAAGACATATTCGTTGAACTAATGAAATATTTTTCATCGATTATTGGATGCGAGGTCGTTGACTGGTTTCATTTGAAGTGAAAAATAAAAAGATGCACTTTTAAAAATCGTTGACGTCTCATTCAGCCTCTTATGTCGAGAGTCTTCTCGTGGCTTCTTCTTCTTCTTCCAACATATCCAAGACGTTGATGAAGAACCTTTCTAAATATTTGCAAGATAATTTATGCGAATGTCTTGTTGAGGTCCTTTGTCTCGTTCAACTTTCCACCACTGGTATTTATATATGTGTGTGTATAGTTAACTTTTTTTTATGAAAACAAAATGGTCTTTTGGTGTTAGGAGTTTCTCATTGCTACATAAACTGACGTTTTTCTTTTTTCATTTATGTGTCGTGAAAATTTTTTTATGCAAAAGAATATGTAGAATGCAATTATATTTGACAGTGGTTATAAATATAGAGGATATATAAAAAAGTGATTTCTTAAGTGTGTGACATATTTTTCATTTAATTCTTATTCCAAGGATAATTCTATATTTATTAGAAATTATTAGTTCTTTGATTCTTATTTATTTGTTCTTCGATTTAGATTTTAATTCAGTTAATTATTCATATTATTAATGATATATTTAAAGAATTGTTTCCAAAGGTTTTTTAAATATTTAATTTTTGCTTTCTAAAATGATGAAATCATCATCTACTTTTACTCAAATTGGTATAGTAAATTTTCTTCTACAATTACGGATACAAAGTATTTTTTTTTTGTAACCCATTGGTCAATTTAGCCAATTAATAATTTTTGTAATTAATTTATGCATCATTATGTTTTTCTTACAAGAACCAATAATGTATAAACGACAGAACCTTTTAAAAAATGTCCGAGATTCGCGTATACCTTGGTTATATACTTGGAGGAGAGTCTCGTCTTACCAAATGCGGCAAGGACGACAGTCCATATGAGGTTGAACCTTATAATGGGTCTTACTTTCCTTCTATTCATCTTTTTCGGTCATTATTGAGAAACACTAATGAAATTAATTGAATAATTAATAAAGCAATTTAGAACTTGTTTCAATTTTGTTCCATTAATTATATTAATATAGTTCAATAATATTCTATTGATTCTATATATATATATAAATTAGAAATTGAGATATAGAATTTAAAATAATTTATTATAGTAAAATGGATATGGAATTAATGATATAATATTGAAGGTTTCGAGTTTTTTCGTGTTTTTATTTAATGCTCATTTGTTCAGTTTACAACTTGACGTAGATGTAGATAAAATTATAACATAAAATAGGCAACATCGCGTATATTAATATTAATAATAGCAATAATTATCGCGGTAATAATCGTAATATTTTAAAAAGAGATAATTGTAGTTCGTAATAGTGATGATAATCATATGAGCGCAAAAATCGATATTTGTTTTATATTGACACAATTAATCTGTGAACTGGAGAGATGTAAAGCTTCGGCATGCATTTTTAGATCAATATTATTAACTGCTTCTTATATTGTATAGAGTAGATTTTTGTGGGCACTAAAATTGCTTAAAAAAATACTACACTCTCAAAATTAACGGAGTATATCTAAAATTTTCTACCTCGTGAGTTTGACGAGATTTTTTTAATATATGTACGAATTTTGAGCTAATTTTTGTTTTAAAAATTATTTTTATAGAAAATAATGTTTTTCTATATAGTCAAAAATATTATTTGATTAATCGCTTATCTGTTATAAAGAACAATTGAGATATTTTTGCCAAATTCACGAGATAGATTTTTGTTTCTCCACTTTTTTTTTTTACAATCTATGATCATCATTTCTCTATAGTTACTAAAAAAATAGTTTAGGCTCTTGCTATCGTTTTCGCCCACTTGTCTTTTACTTATCACGTCGACGCATATTTCACTCTAAATTTAAAACTCGTGGTCAGAATGAATTAGGTCTCTATATAAAGGAGATTTCAACAACTGACTCTTTTACTATATAACGATAAGACACTTGGTAAAAAAATGGTCTACATTTGCTTTTGGTATAAAAAAGACATTTAAACATTGGAATGGCGTTTGTTTTATCGTGGATATATGCTATCTACGCAGTCTGTTGGGGTTATTATTTTATTTTTTTTTTTTTTGATAATGCATAGTATACTTTTATAAATATATAAAGTATACTATATTATTCTCGAGTCAGAATCTCACTTCCTTCCTGTTAACAACTTTTCACTCTCATACCTATACCAAATTTTTCTGTACTATAATTTAGCTCAGAAAAATAAGGGTTACAACGGGTAAATAAATTGTCTTTAATAAATACAACCGATAGACTATATAAATAAATAATTTCTATAAACGATCGTCGTCGTTGTGATCAATAAAAAAGAACCATAGATGAAGCAAATCAGTAATTCAAATTATTGAATTGTTTCATCTTTGGTCAAAACGATGTTATAACGATTTAAAAAATCGCAGACCTATAATTATTAACAGAACACACTTAAAATAAAGGCGCGTAGAAAAAGTTCTATTTGTCAAAAAAATTTTTTTTTTTTATTTTTAATAAAATAAAAATGAATTTTTGATTATTCAAATTTAAAAATAGGAAAATAATTAGACAATTTCTATGCGCCTATCATGGGTCATCGATCTTAAATCACACGGTCTGCAATCAACACACATTGGAAGCCGATCGGGAAGCCATTAACGCACTTGACTGGCTATAAACGTCCCTAGTCGCGCACTAAATCCCTTGAACACTTGCACTGTGAGAAATGCACAAACGACCGGTGCACAACAATAGATTTTTCATGCAATTGTAACATAATAAGGTGCTATAAGTATTTCTTAAACTTAATCCCAAATAATTGAGTTTCATTTAACTTGAAATTATTATTACTCTTATTATTATTATTATTATTCTTAATTGAAATTATCACTCTTAAATTCATGTTTGTCAACCATTTTGATTTCAGTTCCATTGTTGCACATCAGTTATTATACATATGCTTATTCTCAGAGAGTAAATTTGTTAACATTTTAAAACATCTTCATTTTGTGGAGTCCACAAAATTTTTTTTTAATACTCAACCTTATTATTTTTGAATGAACGAATTCACTCTCGTCTTTTTTCTTTTATTTTTACCTAATTTTGATTTTCTAAAAATGTTAATTCTAAAAGCACCAGTCAGAACTTATTTTCGTCGATGTTACATGTTTTCTTCTCAAACGCACCATTTAAGGTTTGACGCACCAAGGTTTTTTTTTTTTGAATCGTGATCACACGGAAGTCTTGTCTCGAATCAAGGCAAACCCTTATTCAGTAAAGAATTCGGAAGCACCAGCCTTGATTTTTGTCAAGTACCTTTAATCTCACGTTCTTGGGATTCTACCAATAGGTCAGATACTGTCGGAAGCAACAGACATGGGCCTTTTATAAATCGGTGCAGGTATTTTGGAGAAATTTCCCCTTTCCGCTGTTGATTTTGGATCTTTTCGTGGACTAATCGAATTGGAAGTTTCTGCTGGTAGTTCAACAATTCCATTGCCATCAACCCAAGCTCTTGTAAAATCAAGTGTAGCATCACCTTCTTGACCTGAACCATTACCTTTGTAATCACGAAGAAAGTCCTGTAACTTTTGAACAACTTGTTGATCATCCTGTAGGTGACCCACTTTTTGTAGAATTTGTTCTAGCAATGGATTAGCAGTTTTGGTTGGTGACGATTGTAATGATGATGTCGCTGGTCTTATTCGACGTCCATTTCTATCGTATTGTGGTCCATTCGATGGCCTTGGTAAACTTTGTCTAACAGGATTTTTTCTAGAAAAATTTGATGTTGTTGTGGAATTTTGAGGAGTGGAAAATGTATCAGCTTGTAGACTTGGTCTTTGTCTAACTTGACGGCCATTCCAGGTGTTCCTGCCGTTAGATGAACTTTGTAATGATTTAGGAACGGCTGAAGCCTTGCTGAGACTTCCAGTTGGTGGTTTTTTGATACTGTCGCGTATGCCCTTGCGTTTTAAAGGACTTGATTCTGGACTCGAATTGCCTTCTCTTGGTGTTCTGCTGCCTGATGATGCTTTCGAAAGATTGCTATTTTCCCGAACGATAGAACCTGCTCTTGGTGTTTGATCGCCTGATGAGGAAGCTGCACTTCTTGATGGTGATGCTCTTAATGGACTCGGGGGACCTATTCTTGTTTTACGTAAACCGGTCTCGATACTTTCCGTCTCCACGCATGATCTTCCTTGATCTGCTTTCGGTTGTTCTGGAACAAACAAGTTTCTTCATTTATATATTTATGTCAATTTCAATTATTTTAGTTGATTTTGAATGAACTCGATATATAGTTAAATGGGTTAATGTCGTTTAATTAGAGATTAATTATTGAATGATTTATTAGTTACTTTAGTGAGTCAATTTAATGGTGAAAATCAATTTGAGGTTAATTAGCACCTAATGAAATTATAAATGATTAATTTATTCTGAAAATAAATTAAGTTTTTTTTTTATCTCATTGAAATTAAAAATAAATATATGCTGGCGCCTATCCGATTTCGGTTAATCCTTTGTAATATTAGATTCTTTTTTAAGCTCGAAATGACACGCGATCATCACGTCGAAGTTTCGAAAGTGACACCCACATTGAATAAGTTTCCACAAGTCTTGATTTACAATTAGTGCTTCTAAATCGCCAAATTCGTCTCTCTTATATCAAGTAAATTTTCAACTACAATTTTTGAAATTAGCATAACGTGTGGGTTTTTAAGAATTCAAATTTTTCAATATTTATTTATACTTTAGCAGTGACTTGAATTCTAAATAATCCTGAACGATTTGTAGTAAACAAATATTTTAAATTGAAATAATTTTAAGTGAAATTAACTGTTTTTTTTTGGGTAAAAAGTACCACACAGTGAATGCTGATTGATTCAGACAAGAATGAAACTGAGTCTGCAGTGTTGCGCGAAGATCATTTTCAATCTTGTTTAAATTTTTTTACACCCATCGCTCTCGACGCAGCAAGATTGAGAATTGATTTCATCTCGAGTGCGATTCTTGACAGCCGAAAAACCACTTGTGTTTTATTTTTAATCCCTTCAGTATGGACTATTAAAAGAGTAGTTTCAGTATATCAAGTGAAGTGGAAGAAAATCAGTTTGCATATCATCAGATTTAAGTATCAAATTTTATAGGGTAACCCGATAAATTTGAGTGCGATAGTTTGAGAAAAGATTAATTTTTAAAAAGCTATCGTGAAAAATATATTTGCAAATACAATTAATGTTGATTAATACAAATTGCCGTTGTTCTTGGATTATGTAATCTCATACTATTTTCAGAAAATCATTATATTATATGCGATTCGGAAGGTCTAGGTCGTGATTCATCATTCACTGATAATTGTAACTGAGATCTGGACACCTGATGTGGTTACTTGGTAGAAAGGGGTTCTAAAGAGACTTATTGAGAATCAAAAAGTTGGCAATTGTTCAGAGGACAGGTTGTTGGTTCGCCCACGCTTCAAGGGATCCCATAGACGTTCGTTCAGCTAAATGTCAGCCCAGCCTCTTTGCGATTTCATATACGTGGCTTGTGTACTTTGAATATTAATGGACTGCAGGGTGGTCCAAACTCGCGATGACAGCCGACCTCCAAGGCACTCTTGACTCTACTATAACTCCAACACTCATCTTTCCCGTAAATTATCAATTTCAATTTATTTTATTAGATTATCAATTACAAATATGGGTCAAATTATGTTCTTTTAGAATTAAATTCTAAATATTGTATTTTTTTTTAGTAATTCAACAAATTATTTATCGAATTATTGTTGCTGAAAGAAAATAAAAGCTCGAGATGATTATCATGCGTGAGATAATAAGACACTTTGTCTCAATAAATCGTGTATATTTTTGTTTGAAATTTTTTATTGTTGTTCATCATTGTTAAATTGAATGACTATAGCACTACACCATATATAACATCAAAAGAATACCGATTGCAATATTCCAAACTTTCTTCACAGCGGGATGCAAATTTTATCTCGCAGTCGATATTCCACCTTATAGTCACCCTGAAGGAAATTCTTTTTTTTTTCCCTCTATTTTCAAAGGGTAAAATCGCGAAAGAGGTTATCGCGAGCTCTGATCTGAGTGACCCACGTCAGTCACGAGGCATGTTGAAGTTTTATATTGACAAGAATGAAATGCAACGGTATATACTTTATCCTTATCCGATGGTAATAGATATGG
The DNA here is from genome assembly GCF_019393585.1 of Leptopilina boulardi. Taxonomy (NCBI): domain Eukaryota; kingdom Metazoa; phylum Arthropoda; class Insecta; order Hymenoptera; family Figitidae; genus Leptopilina; species Leptopilina boulardi. The sequence goes on from NW_026138019.1 coordinate 739,134, forward strand.
GAATCAATTTATCGTGCTTTGGGCGACTTCTCTTCACATATAATATATTTATCTTTTAAATAAGTGTGTCCGAAGAATTAAATGTATGTCTCAATTACTGTGTTTGAAAATTAATTTAATTTTCCTTATTTTAGAAAAAAGGTTAAAATAGCTATTCTTTTAGGTTTTCTTCTTCTGAGTTGAAATTTTGTGAAGGGATCGGAATCTGCTTTAAATGGTTTTGAAAAAATTTGAATTCAATCTTATATGTGAAGATATTATTCAATCAAGTGCTGGGATACATGAGATTTATTTCTCTCACAGGATATCAAATCGAGTTTGAGTATATATACAGTTTGACGTATACTAATAAAATCATGATGCAAGTTATATTCAATTTATGGAGCTGACATACAATATATGGAGTTATATATATATTTAAATATTAGATATGACTTTCCGGCAACGGTATCAATTCAATGTTTCTCGCTCTATATAGTTTCTCTCCTCTTGTTTAGAAAGAATATCAAAACAATCTGCCCTTTCCCTTGGCGACTTTTTTTCATTCTATCTCTCTCTCGCTCTCTTTTTATATCGCGAGTTTTCAAATAGTTCCCACACCCTCATTTCGTGAAGTAGCGCAGTCGTGCCGCGGCCTCCAGGGATGGGCGCTACTAACGTGAGCACAACTTGAACTTTCACTCTGTTAGCGATCTTATTGAATTAAGAAATCTGTAATTGAATAATTTTCATGCCTTTGAAATTAATATCCATTGAGATCGCCGATGTGATCAAAGTTGCTCTTGGCCATTAACCTCTGCACTCAGCCTCCGGATATTGCATTCTGTGTGCGTTCCGCTTAATAACGTCATATGAATGGGAACATTGGAATATAGAGAGGTGGCATGATTTCAATTGTATCGATTTCGAAAAATTGCGAAACTATAAAGTCAATTTATCACTGACAATGTGTTAAACCTTTTAGGATTCATATTTAAAAAAAATATCCGTTTGAAAATTATATTTAACAATTAAAAAAAATTGCCGGATAGTTGTTTTCTAGATATTGTCTTCGATATATTGTTTTTTTTCTATTTCCAGCTAGTTTTTATTTTTCTTCGAAAAAAAGTTTTTTTTCTGCGAAAGAAAAACTTTTTTTTCAGGACAAATCGATTGTGAACTCAATTTAGAATATCAATTTCCGTTGCAAACGTCAATAATGACCTTCACCCACTAGGACATGAATATCTGATAAATTAATGTCTGACAACTTGTCCTTTTTTTTGCACACATAATATAAATTAAGCAACGAATGAAAAGTAGGTCGTTTAATAAATTGGGAACGTTGATTCTGATCATAGATTTCTTTTTAATGAATCGTTCATTTATATATCATAAATAAATAATATTACATAAAAATTAGTAAAATTGCATTACTAAAAATTACATATTTAGATGTGATAACTGTTTGGAAATTTCTTAAAAGTGTCTAATTTTTTTTTTTGCAGTGAACAAGATTCATTGACCTCTCTTATTTTAGTAAAATGTGTATCAAAAACAGAACGTGTCAAATATCTTTATTTTTCTCTTCCGAAAGTTGACGTGTGAAGATTATTGATAAATAAGAGGTTTATAAAATGTATGATCTGATATAAATATGGTGAATTCCGAAGCTCATTATAAAGCATTGACAGTAATCTGCGATCATTTTTTTTTTTTTTTTTTTTTTTTGTTGACAAGGTGAAAGAATATTACTTACTGTGACAGTCGACAACCGTGGGCGATCCTTGAGTACCGGTTCCCGTGTTACCATTGGTTGTTGATGATTGTACAGCACCTAAACTTCGGTAACCTTCATCAGAGACCTCGCTACCGTTGTCTGAATGTTCACCATCGCCATGCGGTGACTTGGGATATTGGGGACTTTCTTTTCCGAAAGATTCACTCGTCTCGTCCTTGACGGGTGGACTCGGTGTTGGACTACGACTCGATGAATCTTCTTGACATTTGTAATTGTATATTGTTGGCTCATACTTTGGAGTGTCATCTTTATCTGTTGCTCTACGAGCAACGCCACCATCAACAACGTAACGTTTTGAAAAATCCTCAGAGAGAGGCACCTTTGCCTTGATCTCTTGGTGAAGGTCCTTTTTAGGATCCTGAAACATTGTTATTATTTTTTTTTTTATTAGTCATAGTTCACTATAGGCAAAAAATCATCAATTTGGAATAGAATAGAAAAAAATAATTGAGAGAATAATAATCACCTGATAATTATCCTGATGTCTGCTGTGATACATTTGTGATCGTCCATCGTATTTGACCTGTCGAATTTCTTCATTAAGCGCCTTTCGTGTTGGATCGAGACTTCTTGGTGATGTTGACTTGACATTTTCCACCTTTGGAGTTGGACTTCGCGATCTTGGATGTGTCTTCGGTGTTGGTGATCTGGACCTTAGTTTCCCGGCATCAGTTGATTGATGTGTTTGATTATTGTGGAACTTCCTTTGCGGTGTGGGACTCCTGGAACGATTGCCATTCTTCTTCACGTCTTCAATGAGAAGTCTGTTGGCGTGGTGTGGGGTAGGTGATCGAGATCGATTGCTCGAAATGCTCCTGGGGATTTGCAATGATAATGGCTGCTGATTTTGAGATTGTAATGTAGTGCCTGCGCAGGATCCGACGCTAGAGGCGGAACTGCGGCGGGTCCTTGGAGGTGATCTGAATGAAAAAATGGGGATTCCTATCGTGCTAAATATTCTGCGATAACAATTCTAAATTCTACCCTATCATTACGTAATTTTCTATTAAAAAAAAGAAAGAATTATAAAAATAATAAATAGAATATTTTATTTTCTCTAGAGGAAATTTTTAATAGAGAAGTTACGTAATTACTGTGGTATTTGTCATTGTTATGCAGTAAAAAATGGAGCGCTTTTTTTTTGAAATCTTTTGAAAATGAAAGGGACAGGACATGATGTGTGACTGGTATAAATTTTCTTACCGTTCATAATGCACCTGCGCGCTACCAAGATCGAAGGATCCACCAGCTTTTTGGATCAATTTCGCTGAGATCATTGATCGATGAGCTGAAAAGAAAATCTCTTTTATCCTCATCCTAATATAGTTTACAATTTTGATTAGTTTTGATATTTCGCTGATTCATATTTAAAAATTAATTTATAATTATTAATATATTGTTGGTTTCGAAGTGATATTTATTTTAAAGATATGTACTCTATTTAAAATAGAATATTAAAAAGACTCTTAAGGAAGTGAGGCACTCCATAAAAGATGAGGCATACGACTAACGCGTTATATCCTTGGGATTTTTTAACGAATTCGTTAATTTCGTTGATCGTTAAAGAGGTAATTGGCCAATCACATGGTTTAAAACTGCATTTAACATAGGAATTCCAGTGTGTTAGTCACTAACGGTTATTGTGAAAATTGAGGATTTGAATGCACATAAAAAGAGAGAGAGAGAGAGAGGGCATTGTCCTTAAGCGAGGGAATTCAAACTAGCTTTTAGATTAAACGTTATTCGAAAGAAATAATATTTGGTTAATAGAAAAAATAAAATAAATCTTGACGCCCAAAAATATATATATAAATACTCACAGGTTCGACATCGACAGGGGTCGTGCTTGTCCAAATAATGACTGAGGGTGTCCCAGCCTCCGCCCACTCGTACCATCACATGACTTCTCAGGATCCTCACGAAGATGAGAACCTTGGTGTCCCCAATTCGATATTTACCCTCGGAAACACGAATCATTGGAAATTGTGTCGGACAAGTGCATCTCTCAACCAGATCGCGAACCTTAAAAAAAAACAAAAAGATATTTAAATAATTTGACCAAAAGAGAAAAAAATGTTTTTCAAATTAATATTTAGAATTTTTACTTCTTTGGAAAGTAAATCTATCTATTGGAAACGCGAATCAATTTCACGCTTGTGAGAATTTTTATTATTCTCTTTTATTTTGCTTGGGTTCACTATATATATATATATATATATATATATATAAGGTTGTAAAATAATCGTTTCTGATTCAAGAGTCCGCCGCGATGACTCAAGAGTTTTCGATCGTGGAAAGAATACCCGCAATGTAACTATTATCGGCGAGTTAGAGTATTTCCACTTTCTACGCTAGAAATAACCTATCTCTATTTTTGTATTCTCTGATGCTTTTTTTTCGTCTTATTTCCTTTGTGGTTTATGAAAAGACAATATTTTCCGAGGAATCTGACAATTTTTTTTTTTTTTTTGAGCATTATTCTTTTTATCATATAGGAGAAATTATTTAAAGTTTAAATAATTTCTGAGAAGGGTTTTATCTATTTTTAACTGTTGCGTGTTATAAATAGCGATGTGATCGTCACTCTAAAACAATCAATCACGTTGTGAAATATACAAGATCATTAGAAGACAATATGCCTGAAAATTGGAAAAATCTTTTATTGTCGACTTTCGATGATATCAGGGCAATAAATGATACTGTCAGCGGTTTTCTTTGAACAATTTCTAGGTCAATTTAATCATTGTTAGACAATGTGCATTTTTTTCAAATTGCAATTAAATATGTAGCACTAAAACATAAATAATATTACAAAAAGTTAATTATTAAATACCAGAGTAGTTTATTATTAAAAAAAAAATTCTATAATTTGATTTTTTTTCTGTAAAAAGTTTGTTTTTTAATTGTATTTAATTTTTTAAAACATTTTATTTTTCAGGTCATTTCCACGTATAACAACATTGTAAGACAGAAAGGATATTATATGGAAAATAGCGGATCCTTGCTGCCAAAGATTTCAAAGACTATTTTCTTCTGCGTGAGATTCATCAAACGGTGAGTCGTTTTTTTTATTTAAACTTTTTTTTTTTACTTTGGGAAATGATACACTCCGATTAAAATATTTATTTGCAGTGATTTTGACAATATTATAAACTAATATTTACCGTAAATGGACCATTTGTCATATAGAATAATTTATCACATATATATCTCAAATCGATTAATAAATTATTCTAATGTCAAACCCTTTTATTAATCCAATTATATTTGCCTTAATTTGTCTATATTTTGATATATACTAAATGTTAGGCATTTTCCCCCGACTTGAATATTATATTGATCAATTCATATAGATTGTGTTATTGCATTGATTATCGTCTGAACACCCACCGATCTTTTGACACCGGTGAAAATTATTTATTAGGAGCACGCGGCGCGCAGGTAGTCGCTTATATACAAGATTCTTAGTCACGGCCGATTGAGAAATGATCTTACTGAGAATCGAGTATCGCGATACGTTTTCTCGTTGTTTCTCTGTTAGCGCGAGCGTATTTTACAATTATTTTGCAACCACTTGATTCCATGTCGTATATAGAAAGAGAGAAACGTTATATGCACTGCGACAAGTGGTTTATTGCCCAGCAATTAACTCGAATGTTTTGTCCAGTCGTCTTAAAGTTGTTTTCTATAAATAGCGAGAATGTATTTATAAAATAGTTGTATCTATATGAGTTTCTTGTTTGACGATATTTCACTTTCACACATTGTGTTGAATGTATTTTTGTCAGTTCAGTGGCATACATAACATGTTCACAGGTAGTTACATGATCTCTTATATATATGGTGTGATTGAATTATATAGTTGTAAATAGGTACTTTATTCGTAAAGGAAGCTATCAATTTTATTTTTATATAAATTTTACTATTTTTCAAATAGTAAAATTAAAATGAATTCTTACTTTTTTCTTTAAAGAATATTCTTGTATAAAATGTTCGTCTTTAATTTCTTGAGACATCTTGAGATTTCTGCCGTCTTTTGTTCTCATTATAAGGGGTAAAAATCAGAACTGAATCAGTGAAGCATAAGGGTCAAGTTCGTGTGCGGCAATGTTTATAGTATTGTTTTGTGTCGCAGTTGATAGATTGAAGTGATAACTTCCTGTAACGGTTGCATTGAACAAAAAAAGAATTGTCAATTGTTTTCAGTTTTCATTTATATTGATCAATATATATTTGGAACAAATATATATGTATGACGTGTGGAATATATACTTGAACGGAATAGCAATTAGCCTTTCATTTCCGAAATGTGTCAAACTACCTTCGTTTCGATTATAAGGCAATCTCAGAATTGCTTTGGAAAATAAGCCAATAGTAATTTTAGCAAATTTATGATGACTTATTGGAATTTGTAAAATGAGGTTACTCTCATTTTTTTCCCCTTGTGCAAATAGTTTCCATGTTTATCGATTACAGTTGCTGCTTTCATGTTAAAATTTAAATTTCTTTAATGGGGGTAAATTTGTTAAGATATAACATAGTTGATAATCTGATACAAGTGCGGTATGAAATTAATTCTCTACTGCAAGAATTTATGTCGAATTTGATTTAGGAAGTTTTTAAATTAAATTCTGTAGATAATATTTTTTATTCTTTATCTAAATTACTTTTTCAAAACATGTTTTTTTTTTTTTTTACTTTCGTTCTAAATTTACAACTCCAAAATTGTACTCAGTTTCGAAAGATGGATTCTGATCGTTATCTTCCAAAACTAAATCGCGTTTTGTAAGACGAGGTGTTGAAACGCCCGTGTGTGTGGTCATCATAGAGCTAGGCTGATGAGTTTACCATTTCTACTGAAAATTACCCAGAATTAAGTTTGAAGCCATAATCAGCCAATCAAGTTTCTCTTTTTGGATTGATGTTGTACACAAATTATAACTGCAATCCGAGCAGTTAGTCAATATATACTTCTAAAGAAACATACCGATTGACCAATCATTCTTGTTGCCAGCGGAAGTTTCACTCTAGAAATTAAATGCGAACAGAGGAGAAAGAAATTATATGATTTGAATTGTCATTGTTTTTTAAGGCGTCGAGGTCGTTCTTTGACCCTTTTTTTTCAAAATAATAATCCACGGCCAGTTGCTTTTGCAGGCTACGTTTCCTGTTTGTCAGACGTATTGAACTTACAGTCGCAGGAGCTACTGCATAAAGGCTATATGTATGTATAGTGGCAACGTGAATCGGGCGGGACAAATTGTATGGCGCATTGCAGGTGAGCGGACCGAATGAATGGTTATGATGCTATAATGCAAGGCCGTCTCGACTTACGTAACCTAACCCAACGATATAGAATAGAGATTAACAGTATTCGTTTAACAGATGAGACCATATAGTGAAAAAGAGAAAGAATATTAGAGAAAGAGGTGGAATTTGTTTGTTCCACAATCCAAAGGATGATTGTGATCTGGGCGTGTGCACATTCGTGTTCCTAGGAATAAAAATACATGGGGACGATGAGAGACAATCGACCGGTAAGAATTTGCCGACCTCGTGCCACAGAACCCTATCAGCGCGAGAGATTTCGCGCCATGAAAACATCCCTAACTAACGTTCATTGGCGTACATTTCCATTTATTTAACAAAATCGTCATCTAATTTTTTCAATTAATATTGAAATATTCCTCTAAGGATAACTGCGTTTTCCGTACACTTAAAAAATATCAATTCTAACAAAAAAAGAAAATACAATTTATTCCTCTTTCTTTATCTAGTTTTATATTCAAAATTTACAGTTTTACTCGAGCACTGCCACTAAAGTTTCCATCATGGAAATTTAGTTTCTCAAGAACGTGTTTGTGATATGATAGTCAATCGGCATACATGAATTTCTTCATAAAGTGCAGTATAATTTAGGTTCTTTTTAGCATTGATTTTATGTTAGATTGAATTTCGACTTTGCGATAAAAAAAATGGTTGTCATATTTTCACTGAGATCTTTGGAATGAAGTTTTTCTGATTTCTTTATAGGTCCCGTTATATGCTGTATTCCTATATGTACGATTCACAAAGAAAATTATTTTTATATATAGAAAGAATGATGGGATTTTTTAAGAAGAGAAAAAATTAATTAATGTTGGTTTATAGAGAGATTATTATCACAATTGGAATTTGAAAACAATAATAGCAATTACGGACGGTTGATGAAGAATGAAACAATGAAAAACGAAAGTGGCAAGGTTTAATGATTGTGTTGAGTTAATGGTTTTCTGAGTGGCTGCGCCATTGAGCACGTGAATGCATCTAGCTACCTATTTAGAAGAGAAGCTTCGTGCGGCGAAGAGGTAAAGATAGTATGTATATATATATATATGCAACACATGTTGAAGTAAACACGTTGTATCGTATATAGAGGCACGCGCAGAGGTCATGTTACAAGGACCTTGGGTGGGATGGAAAGCGTCGGGAACTGCCAAGATTAGTTTTCTTCGCGTTGTTACGTTAATGGACACGTTGACGCGGAAGCGCGCGAGAGCGGCATAAAAAAAAAAGAAAGACCCGGCCTCAAAAGATGGAAGGATAAACAGGAGATCTCTATGTATTGGGCTTGTAGCATGGTTCAACGTTCGCCTACTCTTTAGAACCGCGACGTTCATTGTAAGCATTTTACTTGGGAAGTCATTCGGGAAGTCGCATTCCCAACGAGGCGAGTGTGCGACTCGGAGAATCAGAGGCCATAGAGGTCAAAGAAAACCGTGTACCATGTCTCGATCATTTGGTCTTTAGTTGTGTCTTTTGTCCTTTGGCGATTCGCATGTTTTGCCACATGAAACATAATCCCATACTGCGCACAATTTCATCTTTTAAAATTGACCCACATTGATTGTTATTATCAATTATTCTCAACTCTCTTTTGAGTTAGTGAAAGAGTCGCACAATAATTAGAGAAATAGTGATTTGAGATCAGATTCAAAATTTAGCGGCTGATTTGACTATTTGGATCTTTAGAAAGAATTAAACAGCAATTATTTCTATATACTTTCACAATTTCTATATAAAGTGAACTTTAGAATAGATATTTTTTTTTTTAGCAAGTTGTAAAAGAATTTTCAATCCATTTGGAAAATATTATATCTACACAAAAGGTTGATTTGCGTTAAATGCAACTTTCATAAAATGGAAACGACGTTTTGAAGACAGCGAAGTAAATGCGTACATATAATATATACCAAGAAGAATTGCGCCGACAAAACTGACAATTTTCTACGTTTATATCAACGCCTGCGGTAAAGGCTTGTTAACCGATCATCTTTTTGCTCGGGAGATTATAATGGAAAGTGCCGCGCACCATTCTCGTTACAAGCGACTCTTTGACTTTTGCCATGATTGCAAATGATTGTTGCAATTTGTTGTCGCCAATGTTGATGACGACGAGTGCGCCGCTGCCTTGTTTTCTATAATCACAATTCATAGTCATTTTCAATATTACTGATACACTTCCTTCCGTCATGATATAATAACAACACGTATATATACAATAATAAATATGGGTACATTTATTATAAAGAAAAATATCATACATGTTTCACATTGAATTTGATTTGATATTATAGCCAACATTAGAGGTGGTTGTTTATCATTGCGTATAAAGGTATAATGAGGAATGCTTTCTATTTTCTTTCAACTGGTTTATCAACAAATGAGGAGTAGCGAGAAATGACAGAAGAGAAAAGTTAGTCCTGCTACCACCATCATCTATCCCCGTGGTACATAAGCACGACTAGAGAAAGTGATGGAACTCACCAAGATCCTGATGATTATCTTGGCGTTATCGATGAGAATAATCTTCCCAGAGAGCTATATAGGAGAGGGGGGGGGAAGGGGGTTATCGTGGGAAGAGAATAAGTGATCCAGGTTCTAACCTCTGATGTTGATTTCGACCTCATATCACTCACTCGTTGACACGTTTCATGAGCCTTTTTGCGACCCTAAAAGTCACCCCTTTAAAACTGCTTGTAAACCATATAGAGACCCCTTTCGCGGGATTATAACCGCAACTCTCGTTTCAGAAATGATATACAGTCTTCACACGTGAGATTACTGGCATTCTTAAATTATTCAAAAATTTCTTTTTGAAAACATCTGTTTCAAAATCGTTTTAATATAACCTATAAAAATTTAATTCCAAAATTGTTTAAATTATAAAATGATCTTTTTGCTATTGCGTATTATTTTATTTGCTTTCTATCAAAAAAGATATAAGGATCGTTTTGGTGTTTGCTGAGCATATATATATTTTCGAAGTAAATAGATAACAGGCATTTTTGGAAGGAAACTGGAACCCTCTGATAAGATTCGAAGGACGCAGATTGTGTACAGTTGTTTCAAAAACAAGGAAGTGTAGAGTATATATCTTGTAAATTGATTATGTAAAACGGTTTTCTTTTTTAGTACATAATTTTTATTTAACGTTTTGATAAATTTTCAAAGCAGATGCTTTATATATAACATGGACAGTAGGATATTTTGCATCGACAGGTTTCTTACGCTTATATATAGTGATAAACTCGTTAGAATAATAAATATTCAGAATTTCCCGTGATTTTGCTTTCTCCGCCCAGGAGTGAGTTAATTTGCAAGAAATCGCGGAGGAAGTATACGGGAAAATGGTACTTTATATACACACAAGTTTTGCAATATATACGTCAAAACATTTTAAAACACTTGTTACTAAAATTAATTTTATAATAATGCCTCGTAAATTGTATGAATGTTTGAAAAATCAATACGACTTGAGCAATTCATACGTCCTTGTTAGAATCGTATATACTATTGTCACAACTTTCAATCATTATCCGTTATTTCCTCTGTTTTGCAAATATGTTAAAATTATGGTTAGAGATTTTCTATTATATCTTCTATTTTTATCAAAAAATTGGTCAAGGTTTTAATATCCTTGTTAAATTGATTTAAAAATTAATGGTCTAGTTTTTTTTTCCCCCCAAAAAAAGCATCGTGGGAAGGTTTAGTTCTTCTTCCTAATAACCACGTTGAGATCGCAGCTGAACCTGTGTTTTAAGACAAGATATTTTTGTTAACATCGCGCGCCAACACGAGAGAGGAGGTAAACAAAAGAGAAGAAAAAAAAAAAAAACGGCGCAATAACGAGTGCGAAAGAAAAGGTTTTATATGTGGGCGGGCCACTCCTTCGAGTCCGAACGACTTTTAATAATCGTTTCGATTTATCAATACACCGATCCTAATTAGTAAGCTCCTTCTCTCTTAATTTATGCATATAATGTACTTCCTCTTTTTCATGGTTGCGTACGCGCCATCTTAGTTTTCTTACCCTGGGCCTCTTTGATATACACTTTATACACTCTACCCTCGTCTGTTTTTGTTGCAAATGAAAAAAAAAGAAAAAAGAAAGAAAAGAAAAGAGTAGCTCGCTGCTTTTGAAGTATCGCATCTAAATCAAAGGCAGTGCGACGCCCCCGCCCCCCGGAAGGCATTCGAGAGTTAATTCAACGGTTTGCGCGTACAGGAACTCCGCAAGAGTATTGATTACGCTAACATAGTGATTTATCCAGAAATTACATTCAGAGAAATGCTTCCTTTCAATGACAAGCAAACTGGCGTTGCGTAAAATCGACAAAATTAGCGTATCAAAGAGAAAATAGCGCTCTGGTATATATATATATATATATATATATATATATATATATATATATATATATATATCAAATATAATCAAGCAGATTGCAGGTTTGTTTGTGGTCCGTTTAAGAAAGTACTTTTAATGCATTTCGCTGATAAATTTTGCAATTTCTCATATATTGATCTAATTTGGCTCTCTCAATTATACTTTCAGATTATTGGTATCTTATTTTTTTTTTAATTATTTTTTTTTTGTAACTTGGAAAATTTTTTTATCAATATTCGTTTAAGTGATGTAGATTACTTTCATATGTTGCATCACCAGACGCATTTTTTTCATTCAACATCCTCTTTCACGAGAAAGGCTTTGTAAATAATAATAATAAGTCATCGATCATGTATGTCGATGTAGCCATTCACACATAAATCAATCGAGACATTTTGAATTTATTTATGGTTTCATACCTATCATATATGGAATTTTTTTTTTTTGTCAAAAAATTTCAAATCGGAAGGTGCTGCATTAGGTTTTGAGAAAATTGCATATTTGTATCAGGAGGAGTTTTAAGAAACTCTCATAAATGTTGAGATTGAAATCGTATGTTATGAGGGATTTCATATATGAATTTCTTGGAGTTTGTTATGAATGTCTTCGCGACTTTAAGTTATCAGGTATTTCGAGAGTGAAGGCAATTTTGCAGGTTTTCCTTGCGCAGCTTTTCAGAGGTCGTCCCGGCGCCGGCGTCTATGCAATCAATACCCCGCAATGGTTCTGCAAGCTCGAAACTTAGAGCTGTTCATTTGTATTCCGTTGATTCACTTTTCAGTATATAGCTTTCGTTGGATTTTCTCTATATAGTTGTTACAGGAACTCTTCAAATAAAGTTACAATTTATTGCAAAAAAAATTTTAATATTTGATTTTGATATCTTTAATCGAAATATTAGATAATATAATGTATTTAGGAATTGTGAACATTTAATGTTCAATTATCCGTTTATTCTTAACACCTCTCTTTTCATATTCTGTTAACTTAACAAGAAAAGCATACCTCCTCCATAATAATAGGTTAAAGGATGATGATTTCTTTAAAAGTACACTCGGTAAGAATTACATCATTATTTTAATTTATGAAGGTACATTGTAGCGGTAATACAATCTAAATATATACTTAAAATTTTTTTTCCCCATATGACGTATTATTATTTCTCAATCATAATCCGTCATTCATTAGCTTGATTTTTATGCCAATGTTGTTTAACGACCTCTTGATAATCGTTGGGTGCATATATAAGTAATTTTGCATCTACCGCAGTAACTTGTTTCTCGTTATACCTCTATTATAAAGAAAGAGCAAAATGAAGAATGATGGATCTTTGGAAAACTATTAACTTCTGTTTTTTATTTCACTATTTGTATAATTTACTATATATATATTGTATCAGAACTGTTTGCTCCTGACCACTTGGGTTGTCAAGTTTCCTGTTAATCAACATCGTTTAGAAGCACTTCAAGTGTACTTTATTGGAATAGCCTAGATGTTGCGGTCGAAGACATTAAGAAGGTGTCTTGTTAAACTTTCTTGTGCTTCTTATGTGAGAATTGCATCCATGAAAGTGATGCTTCATAATCGAACAAGATTTTTTCCACTGGAAGGTTTCTTTAAATTTTAGATTATTCAAAAATGAATAATTAATTAAAATCGACAATTTATTAGATTTTCATGTAATTTTTGAGAGGCTTGATGAAGAGATAAGCTTCAAGTTTGCTTTTTGTAAGAGGACTAATTTAAAGTTGAGCATCAAGTACTGTTCTCTACAAAGGAACCTAAAAGTGCTTAACTGCGAGAATAATAAGAGTTTCCGGAATTTGTATGGTATAAGGTAGGGAAATAATGTAGGTCGCCTGGCAGATTCTCGACTCTTTATTTAGAGAGGGATTACGGAGGAGGGTTTCAATTTTCATTGTTTTCACAAGGGTTGCGAAGTTCTTAAAAAGAGAATTTTTCTCAAGTTTTGAAATATTCAGACAATACATTTTAATATCATTTTCTTTTGATTTGAAAATGATTAGATGACAATTTATAAGTCTCGCGTTTCTTGACAATTTATTGTTGTATATTTTGAGAGCACGCAGCTGCCTACATATATATCAATTTATTTATATATATGAGGTGAGAACTAGCTAGAGAAATTGGACACAAATACCAAAATTCGATATCCTAATTTTCTTAGGTTATATTTTGTTGAATTTAATAAGAAATATTCTAATTATAACGAAACGTACTTTATATATAGAAAATTGAGAATTGTTGTCTTGTGGTTAATATTGGATAATTATCAATTAGGATTGAGTCAGTGGAGCAAAGATGTCGGTATTAAATTTCTGACCCATTTCTTTCTCTCGATAAATAATGATTAGCTAAGACTTTATAACCACAAGGAGACCTTGCACGGCTTAATAGCCTTCTCTTAGCTAAGATCTTAGGTTAATTGTATGTAATAACTAAAAGGCCATCAAATAGTTAGGAGACCCTTTTAAGGCATTCTATGAACACATGAGAGAGCTTCTCTCCCGATAAGAAGAGTTTCAAAATAAACCGCACGATTTTTATTAAAAAAAGATCAAAATTGGTTTCTGAGTCAGCAATTTTCCATCAATTGTTTATCCTTGTTTTTATTCTTTTAGATAATGAAAATTAGTTCGAAAAAATAAATAAACCATCGTTTTATAAAGATTGTTATTTAATTAATTTTGGTGCGATAAAAGAGATTAGGAGGGCATTTTTGACATAATGAAGAGGAATGAGATAATAATTGTTTTATTGTGGTGCAAAATTTGTCACCTCGACAAACAGAAGACGCTATATATATATAATGTTTGAATGAGAGGGATCTAAATTCTCAGGGGCTATAACCTCATCGTGTTTGGTAGATAAGACCCTCTGATTCATGCGGCGTTATTTAGAGCTAAGCGATGCTTTGAAAATTCGCATCAGACGGCATTTAGTCATTGCTGCATATTATATATTTAGCTTTATTGCCAGGGCAAAGAGAGAATTTCCGCGTTAACATTTTCCACGGTGCCCATTTCTAAGAAAATTGACTCACCAAGTGCATACATATAAATATTCGATACGCGAGTACATATTTAGAGAATAGGCTTTTAAATGCGATTATAAAGCACCTGGCGTATAAAAAAAAAAAATGGAGATTTATTGCTAATTTGTCTTGTAGCTAAGGAATTCTTGCGAAAATGTAGAACAAAGGGCATTAAAAAATACTTTGAAATTATAAAAATACTTAAGTAAATAGTCATGTTTTTCAAGTGAATTTAGAATTTTATATATAAATCTATATATTATTATTCAATGAGATTTCAACATATTAACACTTATAATCCATTAATTAACGAATCATGTTAATTATGAAGTCTAGGGGGCTTTTAAATTTCTGATTATATTACTTTCTCAACACGCACTAAACCCGTTATTTGAATTACTCTCCAGTATTACGGTAAATAAAGTGACATTTTATTTTGAGTGGTGAGAGTTCTTGATAAAATGGGGACATTTTATCATTTATTCATCTATTGCTTGATGAAGTTATATATATAATTTTTTTCTTTATATTTACCCTCGAAAAAAAAAATAGTTTTTGCTATATATAAATTTAAATGTTTCGCCGCCTTGTTTACAACGTTGGAAAAACGTTCGACTGTCATAAACACTCGAGCTCGAGAAATAGATTCTAACCGGTATTATAAATAATAATGTTGAACATTGCAGCTGTGTTTTAATGCATTTATAACACCGTTGGCGTTATCATAGACACAAAAATTTAATAATTCATTAATTAATTTTCAATAGCAGTTGCATTTTTACAATTTTATTGTCGAATAAATTATTCTCGAATTTATTCAATGAGATATTGATTTTCATTAGCGAGAGAGTATTTAAGAATTAATTTTATTTAATTATATCCATTGAAAGCTTAATTACTTGATGTTTTATTTTTTTTAAATTGAAAATATGTTTCATGAGAAATTAAGAATAATTTTGCAATATGTAAATATATAGTTTATATAATTATATACTGCAGTGCCATTATATTATATATTATATTATATATATTTGAAACATTTCACAAGTATTGTTTATAATTTTATAACTTTTGTTGAACCAAGATCATAAAAACTTCGAGGAGGAATGTTAATATTTCTTTACGAGGAGGTGTGGACTATGAAATAACAACATTTCATTTCCTGACTTTCAATTGACAATTTTATCCCGCTAGAGTGTCAATCGGACATTATCAGATCTTTATTTTTCTTCACCATATTCTTATTTGACACTTTTGTTAAATACGGTTGACGTGATAGGCATTCATTTAGTTACTTGTTGGGTATATTTTTGACAATCTTCCAGTTAATAATATCGCAAATGATTAGAAAAAATAATATAAATTAAATAAATAATTATTAGTAATAATAATTATTTTTTAATAATTTTTCTTTTTCTCTTTTTTCTTTAGTATTATGTTCATTATCATCAATTTAATAATGTAGTTGAAATTAATTGCGCAACGGTTTGATGAATAAAATACAGAGAGAGAAATATATATATATATAAAATATGTTGTGAAATGATTGAGAAATAATCTTGACGGTAAATTATATTGTAAAAAATGCAAAACAGTAATTCCAGTTTCCACACGATGATCGTTAATATTGTGATCGGTCTATTTGCGTCGCAAGTTTATTTTATTTTTTTAATATAAATATGATATATATATAGGTGAACACTTACGATAACTTATCGAATATGAGACGAGCCAAGTTATATGTAATTTTATAATCGGATTTGCTCTTTAAGCCGATTAAATTAAATAAAAGAAATACGATATTGATTTAAAAATTTATGTAGTTTTTTGAAAAAAATTTCAAGTTCTATAGGAAATTGAAAAAAAGTGAACATTTAGAGGAAACTCCCATTGAAATTGCGCTTGAACTTGACACGAAACGGCTGGGAACGATCAATACGAGCTTTTGGCGCTTGCGAGGCGAAAGCTCACAATGTAAGGCCGATGGCTTCTGCGTGTAAGCTCTATAGAATATCCCATAAGTATTGTTACGACTGTCGAGAATTTTTATAGAAATCCACGCGAACGTGAATGTCTAGACGAATTGATTTCCACGTTTTTTTTTTTTTCGTGAACGCATATTCGAATTCATCTCTCATTAGCGGTAACATATCTTATACAAGTAAATTAACTCGTTGTAATAATTTCTTATTTAACAATTTAAACTTGTCAATTCTTTTCTGTTTTTCTATTTTTCAGTTTATTTGTCATATTTTCAAAATTTATTGGAAAAATTTGTCATATTTTGTTCTCGATAATATTCTTGATATATATATTATATATCTAGCTGGGGTCGATTATCTTTTCTCTGACTCGCATAAAAGGAATTTTCAAACTTTCTAGGAAAATTGTTTTCTCTCCACGTATTATGTAGATTTCAATCAAAAACTTATGATATAATATATATTTATCGTAGAATTTGTGTGTGAATCGGTCTTGAAAATTGACTCATTGTGGACAGTCGTTATCCCTCTTAGATTCGCATCTTACTATAACGCGATAAGATAATAATGTATAAGACAGTTCACGTGTAAATGGTTATACACACGTGAGTTTATTTTTTCCTATTGGAAAATGTTGGCTTAAAATGAAAATATTACGCCTCACGTTATCGTAAGGACGAATGTTTCATGATTTTTTTGTTTCTTCATGAATGATTAGATAAAATTTCGTTGCGGAAGTATTTCTCTGAAGCATGTCAAACACAAGAATTCAATGAGAAACACGTATTATCCATTAAGTTTTAAACCATAAATCTTGGATCTTTTTGAACATTGCAAAGTGTCTTATACTATATATTTATATATAAATATATTTCTTAATCACATTAATGTGATTCTTTTGTTTTTCGTAAATTATATCTCGTTATTGAAATTGTCATTCTTTGTGTCACGTATTGTTTCTAATCAACGAAACATCTGATCACGTTTTATTAAACCGGCATCTCGCGATATGCTTGAAAAATTGCTTATATTATTATTTTTAACTGTTATGGGAATTATTAATTATATTTTTGTGATATAAGTTATTTTTGTGTAATTATAATTATTTTTTTACACTGAAAAAAATTTATTTGAATCAAATCAACTGTATTTAAATAAATAATTTCTGTACAAGAAACAAATAAAATTTAATTGACTCATATGTAAAAGTTATTTGGTTCAAGGAAATATTTATTTGATATATAATAGTCAAGATTATTTGAATCAAATAAATGTTTTTTCAGTGCATGGAAAATTATAAATATCAAATTTAATAAAAGTATTTTCAATTCATGGAAAATATGGCGAAATTTTCATATAAATGAAAGGTTTTTTCCTTTTTCTCGTTTCACCAACTTATTCTCTTTCAGAACTTTTAATTTCGAGTTACAAGAGATATAAATTATAATCAGCTTAAAATATTTTCGAATGTGTGTATGTATTTAATTTTTTTGAATCCAAGAGAGTGTGAAGTTAATCCTATTTTTTTTTGTCAATAAAAGAAGCGAATGCAGTTAGAGAAGTTGCATTCTCGCAAGTTCTATAGGAAGTTGCAGCTGCAAGTGAAACGCTTTTCTTTGACATTCAAGTTTATCTTGTACAAGATTTGCCTGTTTTTTAATGAGCATATACGGTTTTTTTTCACTTTTTTTTTTTTTACTTTTGTTGTTTTTGACTCTCATCTCTATTTTCCCCTTTTTTTCATCGTACGCTTTGGAATCCTCCTCAGTAGAAAGAGAATTTCCTGAATTCTTCAGTTTGTGTAGTCGCACTGCGTGTGTTAAATTTTACGTAGGTGCGTTTACGCCTTCTGAATTAAAAGTAGAACTTAGTTTTCGGTGATGAGAATAACAAAAAAGGAAAAAAAAATTAATTCAGCGTTTTTTAAAAATGAACATTTTATTATTGAAATTCTTTTTTGAAATATATATATATATTTGAGTTAATAGAAAATTATGTTAAAATTGCCCTTAAATTTCAGTTATAATTCTTTATCTATATTGATATAACCGGTTACGATAAATCAATCGATTTTATCATATATTTATTTTCGATATATTATGTCGAGAAAATAAATGCGTTATGAAATTTACATATATTAAAGAATTCTTAATACGTCATATATTATTATAATAGTATATATTGTGCATAATTAACCATTATATCAATTTTATTATGTTTATGATTTAGTTTAAAGAAAATTAATTTTCAACTTTTTCCATTTAGAGAAAAGTTTTGTTTCAAACAAATTTTTTTCTTGTGCGAGAAAATAATAAAAAACTGATAATGGAAGGTATTATTTATAGATTAATAATATAAGAGCAATAAAATATATCTGATAAGGAGATTGGAAAAATTGAATTTTATGGGAAAAATACATGTGTGTGTAAAATGGGGTAAAAAAAAAACTTGTCGCGATTCTCTTTTGCGAACTTGACGCTGCTCCTTATTATATGGCTTACGTTAATTGCCCGTACGCGGATCGATTCGAGATCTTTGATTTCATCTGAAATCCGGTATACCTACACACTAAGAAGAGTTGTCGCAATAGATTGGTCGCATATGTGTCTCGCGTGCCTCTCGCTGATACTTTTCTTTTTTCTTTTTTTTTATTCCCTCCCTTTCTGAAATAACGAGCCCTGACTATATAACTTTTACGAGTCGTTTATCGAAAGGAGCTTCTTTGCGCACTCAATACCTATTCTATCTATCGGCTCTATAAGCCAAGAAATCTTGAATTCCTGCGTGAGTCGACGCATGCCGGCGTTATCTTAAAATCCTCGTCGGCTTCTTGTCAGTTTGAAAATGCTTCGAGTTAAGGATATTGTCTCGATTAAGAATAGAGACTAAAGGATATATAAGACATGGTTCGCGATTGTCGGCCTAAGAGGAAAATTAGAAGCGATTGCCATAAAGAGGAGAATGAGAGAGAGAGAGAAGTAGGGGGAGAAAGTAGCTCTCCCAGGCGTTTGGTTCATGACAGTAATAACATCGAAGATAGCAAAGTCTGATTGTAAGCGCGCGGCACAAGGCGCATGATTAATCGGTGCATTGAGTCGTGCACTTGCGACAAAACCAAACGCCAATGTAATTATTGTGGAATGAATCCGTGCACGAAGCACGTTTTTTTCGGGGTGGAAAAAAAAAATGAAAAAAAAACGAAGAAAATTAAGAAGGATAAAAAAAAAATAGTAAAGTCACCGTGCTCTCAAATCCATTCTATATAAGAACTTATATATATCGAAGAATAAGCCAAAGGCGATATCACGCCTGTCCCACGCCGATAAAACTTGAGCATTGTCTTTTACCCAAGTCAAAGCACACTCTTGACCCGGAGTTGTATATATAGCTATGCTCTCGATCCTATTGTGTGCACTTTATAGATCGACATCGCGTCGCGTGGCGTGTGACGTTATTGATTACCATGTTTCTCACAGGCCTCTTTTCGATTAGCTTAAAACCTATATAAATATAGGAAAGAAAAAAGATTGGGAAAAAAAAAATAATGAAGCTTATGAGAAAACCGAGTGCGCTAGTTTTTTTCATTTATTAGTATAGGACTTGGATAAGTTGTATATATATGATAAAGAAGTGAAAATAGTTAGGTGTTACTAAAAGTATATTATAGAGAAATAGTGGAGAGTAGGTCACATTGCAAGAAATAAATGATCGATACACCCACATTTCCGATTGCATTCATCCTCTACTGTGTGTGGTTGGAATAGACAGTGCTGAAATTGTACATTATCCGCGATGACTCTAGTAATTTGCTTCTAAGAATGCGTATTTATTTGCAATAAACAGGAATTCAAAATTGCAGGTTTGGTTTTTTTTTCAAAAAGCTTGTAACGCATTTTGAAGAAAAGAAGCTAAATTTTAGTTTAAAATCAATTTTTGTTTTTGGATGGATGAAAAATCTTCTAAACATTTGTCTACTTCTGCATAACAACCATATACTGAAACAGAAAATCTGTTGTTTCAAAAAAACAGCAGATTGAGACTAGAATTTTTTTCCATGGCATCCAAAACAAAAACTGATTTTACATAATTCCCACGGTTGTTTCTCGTCTTCAACTTGTATTCAAATTGATATAGGAAAATTATAAAAAGAAATACTCACCATTTCGTCGAGGCTCTTTAAATCATTGGTGACAATTTGTGGTTGAGGTCCATAAATTAGACAAGGCTCCTCCTGTTGCATATCAGCGTATTCATCATCGCTATCATCATTATTTGTTCCATTGGTCGCTTTATTTTCAGCGGCAATTTCACGATCGATTTGTCGTTCCATTTGCACTAACATGGGTGCCAACATGCCAAATTTGGCACCACGTCTTGCAACTTCCAATAAACAAAGTATCACGTGCCGCTCGTTTTTGCGCATTATCAAGTCATCAGTCTCAAAGAGAAGGCATTCAATGATACCGAGACTGTTGCGGCACCAACTGATGAAGTTGGACACGTTGTCCCGTGCAAAGAAAGTACCGGCCTTCGCGTTTGGTAGAAAGGCCACATCGCTCAACTGGCTCATTGGAACTGCCAACGATGAGGTTATCGAGCGTGTCATGATCTTTCGAGCCTGCCTCCTTGCCACATATTCAGACGCTGATTTTCGCACGTTATTCGCGTGCTGGAAAAAAAAAGAATACACTTTTATTTACACCCTTTAACCAATACAGAGATCCTTAATTAGACAAGTCATTTCATGTTGATTCAAGGTGAAAAATATTAAAGAGATAAGATTCTTTAAAGGTGAACATAAAAAAAATACGTGTGAAAAAAAAAATTGAAAATCATTGTGTTAACATTTCGAATTTATTCAGAGAGTTACAAAACTGAAAAATTTTCGTTTGGATATAAAAATAAATCTGAATTAATTTATAGATTTTCTGTGGCAGAGAATTTTTTTGCAATAATATTTTAGCAGGTGTAGAAAAAATTTTAGTTACTGTAGCAAATTTTGTCAGTGAACATATTAGATCTGTAATTCGCTTTGTTGTATTTTAGATTTTTTTCCCCCTCTCCATTTAATTGTAATAATTCTGAAACAAATGTTGCGGACAATTATCTTCTATGACTTATTATTAATGTCATAAATTCATAGAAAAGTCTCCTTTCAAAATTATTTTATTGGTTGTCATAATAATAGCAATGCTACTTCAATTATTTTGAGCTTTATGGGCGGATTTGACAGTAATTGACGATAATGCTTATTTCGTGGCGCGAAAGGTTAAGTAATATCAACTATCACAAAATCATAAATACCAGGTTAATAATTTATATACTTTCTAACATTTTATACTTTCTAATCATATACCTTTTCCGGACTTTAAATAAATTATTCATTTGAATGATAAAAAATGACATTTATTTGAAAACACTATATTTTTTCAAAAAAAAAGAATAATCGTGCTTTTTCGTAGATTTTGAAATCAATTATCTTCTCTATATTCCTTTATATAGGGAAACATTTATTTTCTATATAATTTGAATAATTTGAAAAAAAAAATGTAAACATGGGCGTAATACAATTTATTTTCTATATGGACGCTTGTGAAATATTCTTGTAAAAACATATTTGAATGAGGGCAAAAAGAATATTGATAAAAAAAATTCTTCTTACGGTAACTTAATTAGTTAAATTCTCGCAATTGTGTCTCCTTGCTCCTTTCAACTGTAACTGTGTAAACGTTTGTATTTAAGAACATGTTACTCTTTATATCTTCAAACGAGACTTCGATCCAGCAAGTTTTTTTTTTCGTATTATATAGTAAACGAGCCAACGCGTAGAAAATAGGTGGACACGGCTATTAATTATTTGGTAGCGAGCCGACGTCTTGTCTTTTCATACGACAACCTCTGTGCTGGTAATACCTTTCACTGTATACACGATCTCTTATAGGCTTCTATATACTCTTCCCTTTTCTTTATATACATATATAGTTTCACGAAAGGTAGAAAATATTTCATCTTGATTTCAAATCTTTTGAATCTTTATTAAGAATGACTGCTCTCAATGAAATGAATCAATAAACACTTGAATAACGTGAAATTTTTTTTTTCCCATATGTAAAATAATTTGCATAATTTATCACTTATTTGATGATTGAATATATTTTACGAAATTGACATATAGTTTTCATTTTTTTATGTTTGAAATATTCAAAATGTCGATAGAAAAAAAAAATTGGAGGGAAAAATTATTTTGATGGCAAAAATAATAGTGTGAGAAATAGTTTGCGGTATTGTCTTATAAATGTATATATAATGCCCACGCATTTGCTCTGATCATTGTCCCTGCATTCTCACGCAACTATATTATGGTGACGTTTGATCCAGTCTAGAAAATATATACTGTCTCGATATTCTGACGAGGAAATAAATATAGCAATATGATCAATTTATTTATCGAAGACTTTTCAAAGATTTGCAACTGTTGGGTAACTATGTGTGCGTGTGTGTTTGTTTGTGATTACGAGATTAAAGTATCACCGATATGTTTCGATAAAAGTTGTTAGTGTCATTTCAGTCCATTCAAGTGTCAGCTGACAATCGTCTATTTTCTGAAAAGACTCGATTGGATCGTGTATATATATATAGAAAGAGGTTGTTTTTTTTTTTGCCAATACGCTATCGCTATCTAATTCTCGCGCATACATAATTATACATTATATACTCTAATTAGCTGCATTCATTAAGAAACTTGAGAATGAATTTTCAGAATTTTAAGGGCATGACCCCAATTTCTTAACGAGCTTCAAAGACAATTAGTCTGATTAATTTGCATATACGTATTGAGTAATTATTATTAATTACTTATTTTTCTTCACTGTAATTTTTTTCATCAAATAACAAAAAAAAAATATATTTAAGAAATTTTCTATAAAAATTTTAGTAAATATATTTATTTTCCTTCAAAATGTTATTTTTTGCAAAAGAATTTAAAGAATTTTTCTTAAAAAAAATTTATTAAAAAAAATTTATGAGCTGTAAATAAGTTTTGCCTCCCTTTGGTGCTTATACATTTTTGTAAAGTTTATTTCGTCATTTCGACCGCAATGAATAAAAAGCTACTTATAAGGTGCATGTACTGACAGCACTTAACTTACATTTTTATGTGGAATTTTCTTGAAAAATTTAACTCTTATGTGGGGATAAATTTATGGATCGTTCAATAAAGCTTAAAATGTAGTTTCATCCGTTCGTTAAATTTCCAAGTCTTTTTACGACACACACATACACATATGTATATATATATTTGTCCTATACACATGGGTCCTGTTGCTTATGGGATTTATATATTTTCGTACCGCAATGCGTGTATGTGTTTAAAGAACGAATTCACATATGCACACATAGCAAGAATAATATCTAACAGCATCCGGTCTTTAGGGCAAACATATTCAATTGGTCCAGAGGGATAATCGAGATTAGGATAGTGGATACCCGCTGTTGAGATGTTAACCACTTAGAAAATTGGATTAATCTAGAGATGATGAGGTGCTCAACTGTAGATATTCAAATTTTTATTTTTGAATTCAAATTATTAAATCATTGTTTTTATCATATTGTACATTGAAGAAAAAAATTTGATTCAATTTCTTCGAACTAAATAATTTTTATTTATTTGATATAAATAAATATTTATTTGATAATAGTTATTATAGTTAAATATATTTTTAGGTCAGGTTTTCTTGGTTTTTATTTAGATCTAGTTTTTATTTCTCATGTGAGGAGGTATTTTTCTCTATTATTTGAATCAATATGAGCTGCTATTGCACGTAATTCTTAGATACTTGTTTAATAATGAACACCTGCTCTATAGCATCTATTTTTAAATCCCATATGCTACACTCGTATCACGTTTTGTTGGATTTCTTTGCGTTTTTATATTTAAAATTCATTTTCAATTGAAGTTCCTTTTTCAAAAGATGATTCAATTGAAATTATTATTATCATCATAAAAATACATTCCAAGGGTCAATAATCTCAATTTAATTTCTCTCATAATCTCCTGTGTTTTTTTCTCCCATATAAAGAATTTCTAATATAAAATTCTGAAAATTGTTACGTTCCATTCTATTTTCAAAGCTTTAGAATTTCCTTTTTTTTTTTAAACAAGTGTCATATAATTTAGAAATATAAAGTAGTGGAAAATATTACCAAGGCCTTGATCTTTATAACTGAGAGTTTCCAAGTAATAAAAAAAAAAAGAAACATTATTAAGAAGAACGAATCATGTAATTTAGCGTAAAATGAGCGTGAAAACTGAAATTCTCGCTTTTATCCATTTTGTCGGGAGGAATAAATTTATTATATATATATATATAAAGAAACGGAGAAACACTGCTTTGAGAACGAATGCGAGAAAAAGAAAGGCACATATGGTTGACGGCAGGATGTCACATTATGTGGCCTATGGCCCTCCACTATCATCTCCGGCACGCACTCAAACGATTGCGGCTAATGAAAACGACCATTGCACAATAAATTATAAATTAAAACGAGCCATCAACATATATACATTCTCTGGGGCGTCGTTTGCACTGTTATAAAACAGATCATCGCGCGCAATTGCAGTTGAAAATGACTTAAACCTTTCAACAGAGATGATGGTTGCTTAACGAAACGCATCATCTGTTGTTTTTACTTATATATATATATATATATATATATATATGTACAATGTATACAGAGATGATCATAAATTATATAGTTAAATGGATATATATTTCTTTACTCAATTATTTACACTTTGTAAAAGGTCAAATTTATTAGCGAGTCATTCAAAAATTTATAAATCAATTTTTCATTACTTTTTCATTATTATCGAAGCATTTCGATTTATCTTTTTTTTATGTGTGAAATGTAAATTACAACTGTATTTAATTACTGTTGTGACATTTAAGCTTCTCTTGCCAGTTGAAAAGAAATTTAATTTAAATTGAAAAAAAAAATAGTAGAAAGTATTTCTTAAAGCATTTTTGAAAAATTATAAGAATTAGTGAAACAAAATAAAGGAAAAAAAAATTGCGGTTAGAAAAAAGTGAATTTTAATATAAATGTCAGTTTAATATTCTTGGTGCCTCAAGAGGTAATTGCATTTCTCGCTTAGATGGACTTTAGTCAGTGGTGGAAAAAAAAAAAAAAAATGGAAACTTGATCTTTGTTTCAATGGACAGATCTACTTGATTTCCATAAAAGTCATTAATGTACTTTATGTCTAGGATGGATTATTATAAATGTTTCTTATCATAGGATATTATCAAGAACTTGATTTAATTACATTCGGCGAATATCAAAAGATTAAATCTTGGTAACTACTCTCCTTTAGGTATGAGGTATTTACATAGCTCCTAATAATTTTATTAGTCTGTTATTTTGTATAACTTGATACTTGATCTATTATTTTTATTTCGTCCCAGGTAGAAAAATTAACATTACTAACGTTACTAATATTACTAACGTTACTAATGTTACTAACGTTAGTACACATAAAAAAATTAAGAAAATGTTTCTAAATTGTATTTTTGCAGAAACTTGTCGAAAATCGACCATCAGGAAGTATTTAATGTTCTTACCCGCACTTTTTATAATTTTCATTTCTATTATCACTTCCACTTTTTTATTTTCATTACCGTTTCCACATTCACTTTTTCTAATTCTCATTCGCACTTCCATTCCCACTTGCACTCTTTCTAATTCTCATTTCCACTTCCACTTTTTTATTTTTATTACGACTTTCACTTTTTCTAATTCTCATTCGCACTTCCATTTCCACTCTTTCTAATTCTCATTTCCACTTTCACTTTTTTATTTTCATTACCACTTCCACTTTTTCTAATTTTTATTCCCACTTCCCTTTTTCTCATTTTCATTCCCACTTCTACTCCCA
Organism: Leptopilina boulardi; assembly: GCF_019393585.1. Classification (NCBI taxonomy): domain Eukaryota; kingdom Metazoa; phylum Arthropoda; class Insecta; order Hymenoptera; family Figitidae; genus Leptopilina; species Leptopilina boulardi. Next base: position 765,591 of record NW_026138019.1, read on the forward strand.
TTTTTTCCACTTCTAATTTTCATTAGCTGTTGCCATTTCGACTAAAACTCTTTCTAATTTCCATTTACACAACCATTTCCACTTTTTTTAATTACCATGGATGGAAATTAGAAAAAGTGAAAGTGATAATGAAAATTTAAAAAATTAGGAATGGAATTGGGAGTGAAAATATAAAAAAGTTGTAATGAAAATAAAAAAAGTGGAAGATGAAATGGAAATGAAAATTGGAACAAGTGGAAGTGAAAGTGTGAATGAGAATTAGAAAAAGTGGTAGTGGCAATGAATATAAAAACCTGGAAGTAGAAATAGGAATGAGAATAAAAATTAGAAAAAGTGGAAGTGGCAATGAATATAAAAAAGTGGAAGTGGAAATGGGAATGAAAATTAGAAAAAGTGGAAGTGAAGTGGGAATTAGAAAGAGTAGAAGTGAGAATGGAAGTACGAATGAGAATTAGAAAAAGAATAAGTGGAAATGAGAATGAAAATTATAAAAAGTTTAAGTGGAAGTGAAAGTGGTAATGGGAAAGTAGTGTCAAAGTTTCTGTGAAAATATATTTTAGAAACTCTTAATTTTTTTATAGGTACTAACGTTAGTAACATTAGTAATGTCAGTAACATTAGTAACATTAGTAACGTTAATTTTTTCACCTGGGCGTACTTGTTACAATCACAGAAAATGCAGGACCAATTGGTGAAAATTGTGCAGATTCTCATCTGAAGAGTTAAATAATTTTTAAAAATAAAATTTATTTGAAAATGTAGCCTTAGGTATTTATTTTCAAATCAAAATTAGATTGATTTTGTTGTTTCAAAGTTGTTAGGACTATTAAAATAGAGAAATTCATTTTTCCTTAGGAGAGGGGGAGGACAGAACATGGGAATCTTAGAGAGGATGACAAAGGCAAATGATTCACGAATCACTATATGTATGACATCCTCACGTTTTTCTCGCAGGCCATTTCTTGTTAGCCTATGAATAAGGTATCGTTTCTCTCTTATAAACGCATCCTAATGTCAAGGAACACGAAAGCACGAACAACGTGAACGTGCCTTTAGGAACACGAGAGACGATTGAAATTCATAAAGACTCGGTCTCAGTTTCCATTGTGTTCACTATTGTCCGCGCAGTTGTATAATAATGAACACTTGTTGCCCGTAAGCTGCACTGGAACTTTATCGGGTTTAAAGTACCTCGACGATCAGCGCCCTTTTTTGAAAAAAAAAAAATATATTTTTTTTCATATTCCTTATAGGCGCAAAGAATTCATGTTATTTTTGCCATAGAAAAAGAAAGAAAACAGCTTCGTCGTTTATAAGAGAAATTAATAATAATCAATCATAGTTCCTCCCTAAGTACATTGTATCTTAATTATTCAATTATCCATCAATTAGCGGTTGATAATTTGAGAGAGAAAAATTTATATGAGAGTTAATAGTTCACTTGGCGCCACACGATTGTGCGTTAGGAGAGTGCATGTCCAGCTTCTAATTGCTCGTAATTGCGGGTTACTTAACGTCAATTACGTAGCGTCTGATAGTGAGGAGATGCGACTCTCTTTAAGTGGATTATCAGCACTTTTATCATTTTATAGGTGAGTCTAACCACATCAGCCATTTGTCATGATATTATTATCGCTAATTGACTTTGGTTTATTTAAATATCATCTTGGTATACTATTTTCCAATTAGTGAGTCGAAATTATTCTTCTTATAAATCCTCTTTTGAAACCAAATTTTTTTGCAAAATTCTCAGATTTTTTTTTTTCCGAATTGAATCATTTTATAGATTTGCAAAAGAGGTTGAAACATCTGTCACGGGATTTTATATGTAAAATCGCATCTGAGCGGAACGACATTTTAAAACTTTTGCCTTAATCCATAATATGCCTTTTATAAATCGAGGAAGAGCGTGTAAACAGCGTGTATTATTATATATATGTGAGACGAGATTTTCTTGGTCGAAAAGCCGTCGCGACTTTTTTTTTTTTTCAAAACTTGAAAAGCCTTTCTCTCTTTCTCGAACAATTGAGCTATGTATATAGACAAAAAGAACCTTATGAATTGCAATGTAGTCATAATATTCGTGACTGTTGAACGAAACAAAACCAAATGTGCGCAATAGATCAAAAGGCGACAATTTGCCAGAAGCATTAACGCGGATAAATGAGGTGTAGAAACAATTGATTTTCACATAACAAATTTTTTAGAACCTTTAAAAAAATAAAGAAATTATTTTCAAAAATACAATTGTAAAAAGGAAAAAGGAACAAATTTTAAAAATCAAACTGTGGGATGGTGATTAAAATAGAAATTCCCCCTCGCGCAGTAGGAGAGTAATTTTATTTGAGAAATAACTGAAAATAGTTGCGATTAGAATTTCTTTGTGTCAGTAAACTATTTTCGTTATATACTTTTTCGAGACATATTCCCACCCCATGTATATTAAAAGAGGCAACTCGTTATATTTAGCAACAAGGGGTTGGAATTGAGGGACACATTTCCCCAATGTCTCTGATGAATCCATTCATAGTCTTTCTAGTGGAAGAATAACGCTCCATATAATATTTTAAGACGAGATGAAATGCACATGAAAAGTGTTTTGAATAATCCATGCGTGTATTTATTCTTTTCTGACAATTATTTTCACTAACGAGACAAGCAGGCAGACGGCTCACAATGTTTTTATGTATAAGTATTTATATGTCTATGTCTCTCTTTCTCTCATATGAGAGATTCTAAAACAGGAAATGCGTGCAATCCGTGCAATTAAATGCAAGATGATATCGAGTCGATATGAATGGAATGCAACATTACAAGATGCTTCACGCTCGCCTTTTAAACGAACTTGTATATAATCTTTTAATAATATTTTTACTGCTTTTCTTTAATTATCTTCATATTTCAAACTATCACTATTACTGTCGGAATTATTAATCTAAAATGACACAATCCTTATATATTTGTGTTTTGTACTTTTTCTTTGGGATAATTTTCTTTAATATTTCTCCAAAAAAATGTTATGTACCTTTTTGAGATATTTTTCAAATTGAGAAAATGATCAAATTTTTTAGAGTAGAAAAAAATATTTCTTTTTTTAGTAATTATTTTCATTGGAATTTTTTTTTTTGTCTTATAATTAGTATAAATTCTGGCAAATTTTAAGTATATGAAACTTCTTAGGGTAACGATAAATCCTAATTCTGAGTAAGAATTTCAAGAAAAACAGATGGCGTCAGTTCCACTTAATTAATCACATGGTCTATCGTCTTTGTCTGACATTGAAGGACTATTTGTACTTTAGTTTTAACTAAAATCATTTAAAAACATTTTATTAATTTTTCTATAATAATCGAAAGAGGAAGTATTTTTTGAATTAGAAATATCGAAATTATTGAAGGCAAAAAAAAAAAAAAGTGTTGAATATTTAATAAATAGAAATGAATTGAAACAATATTATTGAAACACATATTGAGTTGTTCTTTGTTGTGAGAATATTAAATTTGTCCTTGCATCAACTTATGAATATTTTATATTAATATTTATATTATTATAAAAGATTTTATTTCTTCACTATATTTTCATTGTGTATATAGGTATTAAAAATCGATTTTTTTTTAATATCATTTATATTATTATTATTGCTCTTCTTATTCAGAGATTTTTGCATTTTATCGTTTTAGTGTTTCTGACAGAAACATGCTTCGCTTGGATTGCTAATAAAAATAATTTATGCGCACAGGGCTCTTCACGCTTCATTCTTTTCATATTTTATTACACGCATGTTTCGCTTCATATTAACAATTTTAAATTGTGTATTCATTTTTTCCTTCATTTATTGAATTTTCAAGGGTATAGATCGTACGGCGTATAAAAATTTTATATTAGGCAGTGAATTGATGAAATATTTCTAATAAAAAATTGTTTTTTTCGTTATCAATTTCTATTTGGAAAATTATTTATTTATATATTTTGCCTAATAAAAAAAGGATGATATTTAAACAGATTGAAATTCTTAGTAATCGAAGTTTGTTTTTCCAATGTTTTTGTTTTTTAAAATGATTTTTCTTATTCATTGAATTTAATGATATGCAATGCATATTTAAACTAATGCTTCACTCTGTAACATTTGCAGTCCATGTTTTGAATAAAGGAAAATACCATCTGGTTTCATGTCATCTTGTACAGAAAAAAAAACTACGGCGTGACATGTGTCACGCTTTATCTAGAAATGACGCCTCTATGTTGAGAATATCGTCTCTTGGCGTTAGTTTCCAAGCTTTCAATGCCAAGGATAGTGACTGCCATTGAAAGAGGACTCTGACACAGCTAATGAAATATACATGCGTTGTGCATCAGAATTGAAATTTAAATAATTTGGTTCATCTTATTAAAGTTGATATCTCACAATTTTCGAATATTTTTTTTAGGATTATCTAATTCAATTTAATTATACTGAAAAAATTTACTCTAAATAATTAATTACTTGGCTATTCATTATTTATTTTTTATAATTATTTTGATCAAATAAATATTTATCTGTACCAAAATAATTTTTATTCGAATCAAATAAATTGAATTCGAATGAATAATTTTTGTACAAATTTAATTGATTCAAATAAAAATTATTTGGTTCAAGGAAATATTTATTTGAAAATAGTCAAGTAACGGATTATTTTATTTTTTTTAATTCATTTTTAATTAAAAAAAAAAAAAAAAAAAAATATTTGAGAGACAAGTAGTCTCGTTTCTTTGTCCAAGCTTATATTGGTACGGAATAATATTTTTTGCATGTAAATCGAGAGCAGAGGAATCATTAATCGTAAAAATTGTGCTTTATGCCCGCGTTCCATACTCAACCAGAAAGTCATAAAAATGGACTTTATCGTTTTTTTCGATCGTTTTTCTTTTAACGCCTTTTTTTTTTTTTTTTTAAAAAAAAATTATTATAGCAAAGATTAGTGGCGACGTAAGTCTTATCGAGCGATGTCAAGCGCGTTTTATTATCGTTCACCGTATAAAGTCACGGTATTTGCGATATATACTAAAAACGTGGTCCCCCAATGAAAATGCCATAGAAGATATAGTTTATATTGTAAAATATATATTATACATATAATATATAATAATGTTTTTTTTTAAATTATAAAAGCAACGGTAGACAGTACGAAGGAGTTGACTTTCTCCAAGTCAACTTTTGCTCACTTATCGTTCCTTCCTACTCTAAATATTTCTATATGTCTTTGAATTTATAACGCGTTGATCGTGCGGAGAACTCGTGGATATATATATACAGACTTAAGGCCCCTTGCACGATCTTTGTATGCAACAGAAGATGGACAGCTAGTCTTATGTATATTGAGATTTTATCTTACTCTGTGAGAACCGGCAGTCATATATATATATATATATATGAAAAAAGGACAATATTGTTATACAGAGAAATTTGTCTTTGAATGTTTTTTTTTTCATATAACTTTTGTTATACAATATTACAAAAATATTTGTTCATATTTTTAAGGTGAATGCACTTGTCCCGAAATATGAGAACAAAAACCGTTTGTGTTTAATGCAGACACGTGCGTCACATTGATGATATAGAGGCGCATGTGCCTTACATGTCCCGATAATTCTCTTTCGAGAGAGAGAGAGAGAAAAAAAGAGGGAGAGAAAGAAAGAGAGGAAGAAGGATGTGTGTGACACTCAAACGGAAATTCTGTGTCTCACGTGTTGAGAATCTCCAATTCATTTTACAAATGAAAAGAAGGAGAAAAGATTTTTTTCTCAATTGAAATACGAGTTTCAAAAAAAAAAAAAAAAATGACAAAACCCGGAAGCTTTTTTTTTTGCGAGAAAATGCAACTGATGTTCAATTAATATCACTTCCCGGGTGAGCGTTCGTGAATTTTGAAATTTGAGAGATTTACGAGAGAGCGTGAACGCGGAATATTCGCTTGATGCGTACGCCCCGTGACGATTGTGTGAGCCATTTGAGAATGCATCTTTTGCATTCGCGAGGACGTTTACTGTCCGGTTACAAAAAGACTTTCTCTGATCTACGACGAGTCGAAGTGCATGTATACATATATATATAGTATCGCCTTACAAGGAAGCATAACCGACCCTTTTTTGATACTTAAATTCAAGAATACATCTTTCAAAACCAATTGAAATATACAGTCATCACTCATACATTCTTCTTTGAAAATTTCTTTTAGTTAATAATTTATTCAGGAATTTTTTTTCTTTTAATTTCTCATTTGCAATTTTCTTCACAATTTTTCGTAATTGTTTTTATACGCGGTATGAAAAAATTTAGTAAAATGCTAGTTAGATTTGCGACTGTATGGAAAAAATGAAAACTATTTAAATTTTCTTATCTCTTTAATATCACCTTTGATATAGAAAACTAAACATAAAAAAAAATGAAAGATTAAATCGAAAATACTCACTTTGCATAAGGGAACACCAGTGTCAAGCCTATCCATGAAGTTGTCCAGGTTAATCCTTAACTCTGGATACAAGGCATTTAACCACTCGGCTAGATCCTCCTTCATTGCGACTAAGTACTCCTCGGACGACTTGAAAGGCCTGAAAGGCCTTGCTTCTAATAGCACCGACATGTTTTGATTTTTATCTGAAATTAATTTTATATATTTTACCTTTTTCCATGAGACAGTAGTTTCACACATATACATATATATATATATATACAGAAAAACAGTATAATCTTATCAATTTCAACCAATTTAATTTAAATCCTCTAACAACCTATTACAAAAAGTAACAACTTGTTCAGGCATATCTTAAATATTGTAATGGAAAATATTTACTACTTTTCTTTTGATTAATGTGCGATTAATGTCCATCCATTTGATGATAAATGGACAGCTTTTCTCTTATTAAAATATAAATATTAATTTTTCGTAATATATATATTTATAATCTTTGCGATAGTTTGTAATAATCATTGTGAATGATGGGTGAATAATATTTCTAGAGAGGTGAAGAAAATGATAAATATCATTCAATAGAAATGAAATTACTTGTTGGATATATAATATGTAATGTAGAATTTTTTTTAAAATCCTTCAGTTCTGCAATATTAACCCTTTTAGCCGGTTTATAAGACGTTGTGAAATAATGCTGGTATAAAGCTTAAGAGAGAGAGAAAGAGGGAGAATAAATCTTCGTGAGAACGATACACCCCGAAACACGATTCGTTATGGCTGTAATTTTTTTTTTTTTTTTTTGCGTAATGAAGAACGTTATATTATACGTGAAAGATAAAAAAAAATCGAAGAAGAATGATGATCATAAAGGAGAGGTCAGAAAGGGTCCTGAGCCAACACGGACGGTCGTGGATTACGAATTAGAAAGGTGACTGCAAAATGTCACCAGTTCGTGTCCTCTGAAGTTTACTCATGTCTCATTCTATCTGGATGCACCCGCGAGTGTATATTTGTATATATATATACGAGTAGTTCTATTAACAAACTTACACAATGAGGAATATTTAAGTGACTCAATCAGAGTTTTCTCTCGGCACGATGGAAAAAACTAATGTTTTAAAGCTCAACATTTGCATTCAGAAGAACGTGATTCGTGAATTAATTATAGCGTAGGTTTACATATAAATATGCATTTGAACTAATTTTTTAAAATTTACTTCACGGAGAGAAGGGCGTAGTAGATCTTACTACTATCTCAGTTAAATCTACTAAACAGTATCGTTCATTTTGGACGGACTAAACATTCAGTTAAATGAACGATACTGTTTAGTAAAAAAATTTACACGATTATCGATAGAAAAAAATTTACCGACAGAAACGAAATGTAGAAATCTGATTGGTTGTCCGCAATCTGGTTAATTGTGGACAACCAATCAGATTTGTGAATTTTTATTCTGTCGGTAAATTTTTTTGTGTGTCAGAACTATAGTAGTCCCTCTGACTACGCTGTTTAGTAGAATCTGGACTAAACGTGTTTAGTAGAATAGACTAAATCTCTTCTCTCCGTGTTCCTTTCCTTGAGTTCATGGAATTTCGAATTATGTTTGCTTTATAATTTTCATTTTGCCAAAATTTCATGTAACTGAATTTTTATACAATTTTTATTTAGCTAAATTTTTTTGTAACGAAATATTTAGCCTGATAAAATTTTGGTAAAAACTAATCATTTTTTCTCTACAAAAAGAAAAGATTCTTTTTTTTCTCTATTATAGTGGAATTCTAATCAACTGTTTTCTCACAACTTATTCTACGTCTAATAATCCATTTCTTAGATTAGAATTTATGATTTATGAACAAATGCATTTCACGTTACGCTGCATCCCGTGTGTAATATAGTCATCAGCTGTGGTAATATTTATGGATTATAATAACCGTTAGAAAATTTTTTCAAGAAAAAAAAAAAAGAATTTTTATGACTGATAAATAAATTTTAATCCTGAAAGTAATCCGTGCGCAAGGATTTTCAGTGATGGAGTAAATTCTTTTTTTTTTTTGAATTATCACCCCAGGGGCAAAATATTATTGCGCATAACTTATATGGAGAATAAAAAAAAAATAATAAATAAGGAAACTTCCAAGTGAATTTTGTCATTTGACATAAGAGCAAAGTTTTCTTATAATATAGACTCTCCTTTCATGTTCAGTTGTTTTGCTACAAGCAAATAACGACAGCGCCTAGTAATTAAATTACCTGTAATCTCAGTTGTTACATCTATACGAAGATACATTAAACTCATTACATCAAAGACAACGTGCTCGTATCGTGTTATACCATGCGTCGCAGTTACTTGGGTGAGAGTTGCCCTCATCTGCGGAGAACTTTATATATATATGTATAGAAAAGACACGCGAGAATTTCACGGGATTTGAAAAGCAACGGATAATAGCGCGCATAAGCATCGAGTTTTCTGCATGTGGCGGTTATGGTAATGATCCCAAGAGGCCTCAGGCAAATTACAAATAGGGAGAAAACTTGATGAGGACCGATGGAACATGAGATAGATGAGGTTGAAATCGGCACAGGGCCGTAGATATATATATATATTTCTTTTGTTTAATTTATTTTTCCGAAATGTCCATTTTGAAATTTTAATTTTTGCTAAATCTTCACTATTCGATAAAATCTGTTTCCTATTAGGAAATAAATTTTCTAATTATTTATTTCCAAGTATCTTGATTCGATACTCCCTGAAAAGTAATCGCATATCATTAATATTAGGTAATTTGACAATTATTAAGTTTTACTAAAATTAATATCGCACTTAACTGGTTTAATAGCGTTGAATAATTTGCGATATTTAATTGATATACCAGCGCGTGAAAATGGTTGTTTTGGCATATATATATATATATTTGAGAGGCGTGAAAAATCATATCGTATATATATAATTTATGGATTACAGTGGCATTTGTAGTGATATTTATATATATAAATGTGATTTTGAATTGAGGAGAGAAAAGGCATACGGTTGTCAGCAACGCTAATTCGACGTGGGACAAAATGTAATACGTGTAATCCGCTGTTTACGAGTCAGCCGTGTCTAATTTTCAATACTCGCTATTGAATTATGCATATATGTATATATACTCTAAGGAAAAGCGTTGGCAGCTTTTGCATTGCCATTCCCTGTTCGCGAAGATAACTCTATTTCTCTCAGGTATACACCCTATGTTGGTACCGTTACACATATACATATAAAATACACTTACGTAAACTATGTGCACAGGTTTTCTGTAAGTTACATGCAAGCCAGACTACTTACATACAGGGTGTTCTACGCATTTCAATGTTAAGATATCATCTAACAATTTCTATGAACAATTTTCTACTATTTTTTTTTTTTTTATCACTTTGTGGAGTAACCTCACCAATTTAAATGATAGTATGATAATGATATACTGATATTCCAAAAAACTGGTTTTTTAAGTAAAAAATAGAATGATAGAAAAAATATTTTTTAATAATAATTTTTTTGACGATAAAAATAAAAATTATTTTTTTTTTTTACAGACGATGTAGTGCGATATTTGACAAGCCGTTACATTAGAGAATCTAAAGTTCCATCAGTGGTGAGTAAATTTTATTTGCAATTTATTTTTATGAAACAAATTTGTTCCTGCGCAAAGAATGTTAAAAGAGATAGGAATTTTTTTTTTTAATCACATTTCGGAGTAAATTAAATTGAATTAATTTATAATATTAATTTAATTTTTTAATTAACTTATTTATTATTAATTAGAATTAAAATTTATTATTAAAATTAAAAACATTGAAAATTTCAAAATAAGTTAATTATTCAACGTTTCTGGAAATATAGTTGATCTTTTAATTTAATTTTGGAAACGAGTTACACCTAGAAAATTAAAATTTGCATTTCGAATGATATAGTTTCTTGTTGTAAAAAAAAAAGTAAAAATTTGTCCTCGAATTGCACAGCGGGTCCAATCAAGGCAACTCTCAATATATATATATATAATCGTGATTGCAACTCTCTTGAAGTCCATTAATCTATTTTATGTCACTGGTTAATCAATATTCATGTTCAACATATTATATACATATACATTTTTCTCCACTAAAATTGACTCGAATGTTAATTTCCTGTAACATTTTATAAATTTATAAAGTGATTTTAAGTAAATTTATTTTTAGCGCAGTTATGAATTTATTTTAATTTTATAAAATCTAGAATTCATTCTAAAATTTTGTTTTTGAAAACTATTTATGAATAGAACACCCTATGTGGAAGTAGAAATATATATTTGTTTGTACCTTTGCCTTTAATATATATATAGTACGCCCACCTCTTCACTTTCTGACTTCTGCGCCTTTCTCTGCATTTCCTCAATTCTCTGTATATATATGAGTAACGCGATAACAAATGTTGAGCACGTGTTTTAATTATACTATAGAAAAATGTGAATCACACAAACGATAAAAATACTCGAAATTACAGATTTGTTTACACTAGAGGTATTAAGGATTTAATTATTTGCTTTGACCCTTTTTCTAATAATCGCAATAGAAGATAAATGCACGAAACGGCAAAACAATTACTTATGTCAAGAATCCGTTTTCATAACCGTATTTTATCTTCTCTTAGAAAACAATAAAATATCAGTCAATGTACTTTTGTATCAAATAGTCGACTTTCCACATTATCTGCGTTAAAAATACTCTCTAAATCTGAATCAGTCATATTTTACTTATTAGCAGTAGAAATCTACTAATTTCCATAGCGAGAATTGAGTAACTGACAATTAGTAGAAATTTACTGATTCAATTAGTAAAATATCAATTACTGATTGAATCAGTAATATAAATATATGGCGGCGGCCACAAAATCTACCCAAGAAGCACGTAATATATCCTCAATATCAAGGTAATATTACACGTGAGATTCGTAATATAACGCTGTAATATTACAGTAATCTTACAGTGATCTTAAAATGTCCGCATCAAGGTAATATTACCGGGAATATTACTGCAATATTAACGGTAATATTACAGTAATATTACAGTAATATTAACGGTAATATTACAGTAATATTACAGACTGATTTGAGTTATTTATAAAGCATAAAAAACGTAAATATATTATAAGTCAATTTGGCTTGTTGGTAAAACTCTGGACTCGTGTGCTTTGAGTTCGGGGTTCGATTCCCTGGATGGGTAGATTTTTTTCGTAAAGAAATGTTCCCATAATATTACTGTAATATTCTCTTGTAATATTACCTTAATATTACGGTATAATATTACTGTAATATTACCTTAATATTAGCGCGTAATATTACAGTAACATTACCGGTAATATTACCTTGAGGCGGACATTTTAAGATCACTGTAAGATTACTGTAATATTACAACGTTATATTACGAATCTTACATGTAATATTACCTTGATATTGAGGTTATATTACGTGCTTCTTGGGTACTGATTTAATATAGTTAATTTTAAAGGTTATGTTATATACAAACTACTGATTTACATAAGTTATTTTCTATTGCTTGCATATTCACTAATTAATAATTATATTAGTAAATTTTAAAAAATAACTGAAACTTCAGTTAAAATGAAAAGTACTGATTGAATTAGTAAAATTTCTACTGATTTAGATTTAGAGAGTAAATCTTAATTTGACAAATTCACTTGACCAAGTAGAAAAATTCTTCTTCTACTTCAAACTTTTCTCTTAATTTTTTTCCTCAAAAAAAAAAAGTTGAATTTTTTTAATTACAACTTTGAAACACTATTTCGAGTTAATAATAATTTTTGTTGAGAATGACGATATTAATTGTTTATGCAAAGTAGTTCCATTTAGATGTGTCCTTTTACAAGAAAATAAAAAATATTTTAATATCATCAGATATATGAGTTTGTATATAAAAGAGAAACGAATATGAACAAGCGATTTTTGTAATTTGAAAATTATCTTATCGCCGTTCATAATTTCTTGCAAGTACAGTTAGAATTCTAGTTTTGCATGTGGAATAACAATTACATAAAAAAAAATTGATCCATAATGCGTTGATTCGACCTGCTTACGGTTTTGTCGTTGAGAGGATAATATTCAGGATAATATAGAGCGAGGCTAGGGATATCAAATAGATCCCAGATATACACGTGTATGGCAACCGTAATTGCGAGCATATGCACTTACACATATAGTCCCGTGGGCGATACTCTCTCGTTATATTCCTTAGGAGACCAGTAAAGAAAAATTTGCACTTTATACTCCTTTACCTTTTATAATATTTTGCGCAGAATATATAATATAATACTTGGTTAACATGTTACATGGGATATGAAACATTTATGCAAGGTATAAAGGAATATTTGAAATCATAAACTTTATTTGTGAAAATGGTTTTAAAATTTTTCTCTATATGTTCATAGATTAGTTTTTAGATTAGATTTTGTTTCTTCATTTATCGCTTGTTTTTCCATTTTTTCTGTATAAGCTAACTTTTTAGCAGTTGTAGCAAAAATTTTAGTTGTAGATTCTTTCAGCAAACATTCGTAAGCATCTGTTGCTAAATGATATTCTTTTAGGATCTATTCCTTCCACAAGGAGACAATTCCTTTTTCCTGTGCAAAATCTGATTATTAGAGAAATAATAATAATTATTATTAATTTTCATTTTTTATTTAATTTAGAAAACATATTTCTAGCAAAAATGAGCATTAATGCAAATGAGCGTTAATTGAAGGTCCGTTTGAATTTCTACGGGCACTTAACACTTAAGTGTTAATGTTTCCTTTCGACAAGAAGAGACATATATATAAATGCTTTGAAATTGTAACATCTTAAGTATATATATATGTGTACATTTAAATTTCCCGAGAAGAAAGTTAATCATAAAAAATATAATATTCTTTTACAATAGTATAATTTAAAATTATCCTAAAATTTTAATATATATGGTTCTTTTGAAATGATCTATAAAAATTTATCTCTTCTCTATATTGAAGAAGGTAAAAAAATTTCAAAAATGCCGTATATTTTTTTTTGTAACTTTCCATTTAATACTGATGGTATTTCCAAAGGATTATTATACGTAAAAAAGAATTGAAAATTTTTCCAAAATTCCGTACTTTGATTTTTATGAAAGGTTAAATTTTTTCCACGTGTGTAAAATGTAATATTTGAATAAGGATTCTCGAAATTTTTGGAAAAGGCAGGAAATTGTATAAATAAAGGACGGGAAAAAAAATCAGATACAGTGCAATATGTTGAGTGCTCGACAAAGAAATACGATATCTTCACTTTACATCCGCGTGCGAGGTATATACCGATAATGCTTGTAACATTTCTAAAGTCGTTTATCATGCATCACTATAACAACACAGAGTGGACCCCCCTGGTCCACTTAACGAGATGGATTATCTCCGTCATTATTACATCCACGTTCCATTTTGAACTTTATTTTCCTAAGCGATCTACCGTGTGTGTTTTATATATATATATATATATATATGGAAAAGGGCCCCGGCGCTCTCATGTGAAGCGTGTCCTCGTAACTTGAAACGCGCGTCTATGCACTCATCGTTCAGTTTGAAATGTGAAATCGATAACGTGCATCGAGTTCGTGGCGTTTCATGCCACGATTATTTATATATTTATTTTGCCCCCCCCCCCTCAACTTTTAACTCTTTACGATGATCGAGAGTGTACCACGCGGCCTAATAGAGAGTTCTTATATGTATTATGTAACTATATATATTATTCTGCACGTAAGCCTCAAAAGGTTTTCAATCTTAATCACCGATCTATGTTAACGATTTCATTTAGTTCGCGAGAAGACGAAAAAATTCTCTCAGCATGATGGAGAACATGAGGAAGAATAACATTTGAAAGAATCAAATGTCCCTATGCTAATTTAAGAGAAACGATTAAAAATATTTTTTAATTAGGAATAGATACAAAGCATGAGAGGTAAAATGGAAATTGACTATATGATAATTGAGATAATTTACACTAGTTTAGATGATTTAGGATACTCCAAACACTTTGAATACTTTAAGATAATTGAGGATATTTCAAAATATTTTAAGATACTTCAGAATACCGCAAGATACTTGAAGATACTTCCCGCTACTTTAGATAATTTAGGGTACTTCAGATAATTTAATATACTTTAGATAATTTAAAATACTTTAGATAATTCAGGATACTTCAGATAATTCACAATACTTGAAGATAATTCTCAGTACTTCATATGGTATACTTCAGAATATTTCACGATACTTCAGATAAATGAGGATACTTTAAATAATTCAGAATACTTCAAATACTTCAAGATAATTCAGAGTACTGCATAATTACCGATGATACTTCCCGATACTTTAGATAATTTAGAGTACTTCAGATAATTCATAATACTTTGAATACTTCAAGATAATTCAGGATATTACAAGATAATTCTCAATACTTCATGGTACTTCAGAATATTTATCGATACTTCAGATAATTGAGAATATTTAAAAACAGTTTAAGATAATTCAGAGTACTGTAAGGTACTTGAAGATAATTCTGAATACTTTAGATAATTTAGGGTACTTTAGATCATTCACAATACTTCGAATACTTCAAGATAATTCAGAGTACTGCATAATTACCGATGATACTTCCCGATACTTTAGATAATTTAGAGTACTTCAGATAATTCATAATACTTTGAATACTTCAAGATAATTCAGGATATTACAAGATAATTCTCAATACTTCATGGTACTTCAGAATATTTATCGATACTTCAGATAATTGAGAATATTTAAAAACAGTTTAAGATAATTCAGAGTACTATAAGGTACTTGAAAATAATTCTGAATACTTTAGATAATTTAGGGTACTTTAGATCATTCACAATACTTCGAATACTTCAAAATAATTCAGAGTACTGCATAATTACCGAAGATATTTCCCGATACTTTAGATAATTTAGAGTACTTCAGATAATTCATAATACTTCGAATACTTCAAGATAATTCAGGATATTACAAGATAATTCTCAATACTTCATGGTACTTCGGAATATTTATCGATACTTCAGATAATTGAGAATATTTAAAAACAGTTTAAGATAATTCAGAGTACTGTAAGGTACTTGAAGATAATTCTGAATACTTTAGATAATTTAGGGTACTTTAGATCATTCACCATACTTCGAATACTTCAAGATAATTCAGGATATTTCAAGATAATTCTCAGTACTTCATATGGTACCTCCGAATATTTAACGATACTTCAGATAATTGAGGATACTTGAGATAATTCAGAATACTTCAAATACTCGAAGATAATTTAGGATATTTGGAAAAATATATATTTTACGATTCTTAATCATAAAAAAATTATATTTTTTCACCTATTTGAACTCAGAAACTTATTGTTTCATTATGTAAATATATAGAAATAACGAAAAGTGAGTTATTATTCTTTCAAAGAAATATATGGTTTTTAAAGAGAATATATTTATCTATGTCTATCAAACATAATACCACTAAACAAACATTCCAACATTGGTGTGTCAATCATGATCGATATATTGAAAGAATTTCCTTGGAACTTGATATTTGAAGATGTCAATAAATATAAATAATTGAATATACTTTTTCTCTATATCATTCTCATTATACAGGACTGCACTATGAGAACTTTATTTTTTTTTTACTGTGAAATACTTTTTTTCCACATTCAATGTCGTTAGTAGGATCTATTGTCTTTTATGGAAAAATGCTTTCCTTTCTCATCCATCGAGTTGCATCCGTTTCTTGGCTCTACTTTTATAGAATAATAAAATATGGTTTTTATATACGTCCCCGACGATTATAATGTGATATTTTAAGTGGCAAAAGTTGATTCTTTCCTATAAAAAAAAAATAAAATAAAATAAAATAAAATAAAAAACTGTATAAAATGCGTGCATTCAAGTGCTATGCACAATAGTTGCCGACGCTATTAACGCAAGTTTCTTGTTGGTAGAAAATCTTGTGAATGGACAGGTTCTCCATTCACTTTTAACTGAAGCCCCGCACCGTTTGCCGACGTATAGTGTTCGCGTATACCATAAAGCATTTACCCTCATTCGATTTAATCTTCTTTAATTTTTTTTTTTTTTGATATATTTTTTTGATTATTCCTTGTTATTTACATGGAAAATTGATGCAAAGACACGTTTTTCTCTTAATCTTCTTTTTGATTGAAAATAAGATTTTGATTTTTTTATATATGAAAAATTTATCATTATAATGATAAATTTTTTTTTTACTTATAGAAAATTTTGC
The DNA here is from genome assembly GCF_019393585.1 of Leptopilina boulardi. Taxonomy (NCBI): domain Eukaryota; kingdom Metazoa; phylum Arthropoda; class Insecta; order Hymenoptera; family Figitidae; genus Leptopilina; species Leptopilina boulardi. Next base: position 782,389 of record NW_026138019.1, read on the forward strand.
TCTAGTTTGTATTTTCCAATTTGTATAACTTTTACATTAGATATGTCAGTCGTTAAATGGAAATAAGAGAAAAGTGAGATCGTTTTAATGCTTAATGAAATATGCTAATGATTTTCCATAAAGCTATGGGTTAATTATCCTAGTGAAATATTCAAATATCATAAATATTATGATGTTTAAACATATATCAAGAAATTCACATAATATGTTAATATTGTTTATATGTTATTTACAATCAGCATGACCTACATATATGTTGGTACAGTTTTTTTATTTTTCAGAACAATTTCCCATAAATTTTTTTTTTATTTTTTTTATATAAATTATTTTTCAGTATAAAAACGGAAAAATTAATCTATTTTTCTTTTTTCTTTTTTTTTAAATTACGCGTAAACAATTTGTTAAATAAATAGAAAATATTTTTATGTTTGAAATTGATTTTTCCTGGTTTTTTTTTTATTTTTTTTTTATTTCTCGAGGATTTGAAAAAAATACTAGGTCGAGTGAATAATTAGCTATAGCTGAAACTTAGGATTAGTTCATGAATCATACTACTCTCGATAATAATTCTTCCTTTATCGTTGAGATATGGTTGCAGGGGCGAACTCGACTCTTGTGTGTATCTGTGTGTTTACACGCAAGATGGTGGAATATATTTTTATCTATTATATATATAGGCTCGTGAACAATTCTTCTTCTCAATGTGTGTTGAATTTTTTTTTACCTACATTTTTTTTTCAAACACGATATTTCACAATAAATGAATTTTGAACACCTAGAAATTGGATTCAGTGATTGAAGTTATTAACTGATAAGTATTTCCAAAATATGAATAATATATAAAAATAACAATAACATCAATCAATAAAAATAAAGGACGACCTAAATAATCTTTTGATAATATGATTATTATTATTATTGATCAATATATACTTATATATTTCAAATACAATTTGAAAATAATTATGCAAATGAAATAAAATGTTTAGATAATGAAATACATAAATAATAAATAATTGGATTAGTGATTTAAATGTTTGTATAGTAAAATTATAATTTCGTTAGAAACGATTAAAAGTGACTCGTGTGGCTTATAATTGAATTATACAATTAGTATAGTATTGCGTAATTTTTCCAAACAATTTTTTTTTCTGTGAAAATGCCGAGAATGTGGTCATTGGCAATGAAAAATTAAGAAACAGACAATTCAATTATCGGCTTAGAGAGTTTTTCTAATTCTCTGCGTGTCAGGAATTTTTATTGAGGTATATTTAAATTTTGTAATGTATATAATTTTTGACCATGAAAAGGTTCTGAAATAAACTTTCGTTAACTGTAACAGTTTAACCTTGACAATAAACATTTTTTTGTACTGTACTTTTTTTCCAGTGTTTTCGTTTTTATTTTGCAATTTAATAGGTACAGTAAACATTGTTTTTTACTATTTATTGGATGTTTATAATTGATGAAATCAAATGAATAAAATAGTGTATAGAAAAAATTAAGAAAAAAAGTGAAAATAATGTCTGAATATAAAATAAGTATAGAAAAATACTATCAATAATTAATTAGATAATATATTGTTATTTTTATATATTATTAAATTTCTATTAAAATTTTTATTGGTTTAAATGGATTATTCATTAAATATGAAATGTCACTTTATTTCAAGATTTATTTGAATAGATATACTGCAAAACAAGTACAAGTTACTGTATTGCTGTGTAATTATAAATGATGATAAAGCACAGTTTTGTAATAGTAGTGATATTTCTATATGTTTAAGTATAATTATTTACACATGCTATGTGAATAGTATTGCTACTTCAAACCGCAAAGTCAATTCAAAGTAAATAGTTTTAATTGCCCCTTGTTAATATTGCCAGAGGAAATTATGAATTTTAATTGCATATTTGTACATATATTATTTTGAGGTTGAAAGATGCAAACAAATGCATAATGGTCATGAAACAATGATCGACTTACCTTATAATCGTATCCCTCAGGATTAGCGAGTGTCTTTTGTTTTGTTTTTTTATTTTGTTCTTTCTTTATTTATTTAATTTCTTCAACACCACTGTATAAAAGTAGTGTGAGCACTCGCGCATAAATCCCGTTCACTTTAGCGACGATTCAGAATGTCATAATTATTCATTTCACGAACACCCTTGATTTGCGCGTGATTTTTTTTTTGCGCTCATATGCACCGATCATTGAGCTTCGATAATATTGTCTAAAATCTATAATTAAAAATTTGACAAAAAAATTAAGATATGGATAAAATATAAATTTCTTGAATTTGTAAATTGGGTCCCATTATTATGTTCTTCATTTTATTTGCGCGAATTTTTTTCGTACTTGTGATTATTTAATGAAATAGGGGTAGTTTTTGTTTAAAATTTGTTCAAGTCATTGGACGCGATTTTTTATCATTTTTTTGAGTTAATGATTTTTTTTTTTATTGTAATTATTTAAAATCGTATAATGCACCTCGTGGGTTGTTTTTAAACCCCATGCTCACGCCTTCACGTCCCAAGCAGAGACTGAAGTGCCTACGGGCAGTCTACCCGTATAAATGTGATGTTCTGCGACTCTACGTCGATATATCTCGTTGGAAAGGGGAGTAGTTATTTGAATCTGGCGCCAGAGTACGTTCGTGTACAGTGAGGTAGTTTGAAGCTATATCGATAAGGCAGGAAACGTTGTTAGTGTTAAAAAAGAAAGTAGAAATCTTTAAGCGAAAATTCTATTATCAGTTGAGGATAAGGTTTTAGATTATCTAAAGAGCTGATTTCTAGTAGTTTGCAAAAATCACCATTTATGAATTTTGAAATTGTGTAATTTAAAAAACAAAATTTATATTTTTTTCAAATATTTTCTTTATTTTTTTTTCAGGTGAACAGATTTAGGAGTGCTCGAATTTTTTTTTATTTTACTAATTATTTTTTTTTGTCGTGAGTGTTCGAAATTTTTTAAATCGCGATCGCTGAAATATTAAAAAAAGTATTTTGTTTATATTATATAAAGTTCGGGAGTGAGCGAAATTTTTTAAATCGCGAGTGTTTCTACCAGATCTTCTCATACGAAATATCTTCAAATCTTCTTGGTTGCAGACTATAAGGTTAGAGAAATATTTTTTATAAACATACAATTTTTTTTCTACTGAACTTAAAAAAAAAATTATAATAATTTAATTAATAGTTAATTTTAGTTTCTAAATTTCAATTAATGGAAATTGAAAAATTTATACTAATTTTTAAAAGTTTAAAGCAAAATGGACATTTTTTTTTTACCACAGATCGCGAATTTTAAATGGTACAATTAGAAAAAAAAAATGCAAAATCTCGATATATGTTTCAGTTCTGAATACATTTTGAACATTTGCATATTTTCATCGAACCCTATTCGTATTCCTCAATCCAATTTTTTTCCCTTTTTTTTTGTAGGGTCCTCCCTATTCATTCTTTTCTCCAATGGAATCACGTGAAATTATATTCGTTTCGGTGCTCAGTTTGCCGGGCACCGCAAAAGTTTTCAGTTTCAACGTGACGAGCGCTTATGCTAATGACAAGAATTCTAATCGCGGGAATTATAATTGTTAATTCGTTAAATGATCCAAAGTCCTTGCTTCTCATTCGTCGAATCGTTTCGCTATTCTCATTTTGTTCTTCCCACAAGTAACTGCAGAATACTCTATATATATATATATATATATTATAATATGAACTACATTCGTCCTCAACATTTTACATTTTTTTTTATTTTATTATTCTAAAATCTACTTCGCGGATAAATTAATAATTTTGCATTTATTTTCGTATCTTTTATTATTAAACTCGAAGTATCGTAAAGATGTAAATGTCTTTGGTTTAATAAATTATCAAAAATCATCATTAATTCATTATTGCGCTATATCTAGAAATAGTGCAATGTTGATGTAAATTCTCTTATATTTCAGAGAGATAACATTTCTACTGGAATTTTATTTATAATTTAATTATAAATAAAAAATAAATGTCTTTATTTCTAGAATACATTGTAATTGTATTGAAAAGATATTTGAATTTCAAATTTAGATTAAATCACACGTTTTTGTTTTATTTTGCGGGTAATTATTTAAATATAGGTATAGATATTTTAATTCTTCTTTAGAATTTGAAATTATAAATAATGTTAAAAACAAATAAATTTTTTTATAGCCTTTCATTTTCAATTAAAACTGATAATTTTAAAAAAGAAAATAATTAAAGTTCATTCTTAAATTAATTTTGAATTTAAATTAAGAAAGACAATTTTTCCTTTTGTGAAAAAAATGAGAATATTCTCATTTTAAGAATAAAGTGTAAAATTAATTTAAAAAGGAGAAAATATATTTTTGCAATTTATCACAAATTTGAAATATAATGTATATATATTTCAGCCAGGATCGTTAAAAATTTAATGAATTTCCTCACCATCTATGAAAAATATATAAAGTGCAATTTAAAAATTAAACGCTCTTCTGAGCAATTTATTTAATTTCTCAAAGTAAAACGCTTTAGAAGTGGTTGAGTTTTCTTTATTGCATTATTAACAGAGTAGGGAGTACTTTCAATTTGCAGTTACATTTCAAAGAAACTTTTTACTCGTCTAAATGAAAATATAAGAAACATCTTCAGCTTTGGCAGTTCTTGACTTTTGCTAGTTTCGTATATAGTATATATATATATATACACAAAAGTAGAAAGGGCAGTTGAGTTCTATTTGCAATGACGTTACACGGTTTACAGACAAACATAGTGTCGTCGCACTGGAGTTTTTGCACGAGTTGCATTTACAAAAAAAGGCCATCTTATTTTGGCCATAAAGACTTAGAACTTGACTTACAGACTGACAGACTTCAATGTCAAAATAAATTTTTATTTTTAAAAATATTATTTTATGATGATTACTTGATTTATCTGACTAATGAACATTTTTTTAAATTAAAATTTGATGTATGAACCATCTAAAATATATAAAGGTTTTTTTGTTTTTTTTCTAAAAAAGTACAAATAAAGGTTTTTTTTTTGTATTTTTACCCGGTAAAAAAGGAATGTTTTTTTCTGATGCAATTTACGTGAAATTTCAATTTAGCTATTCACTTTGAGCTTGTGACATTTGATCAGTTCGGATTGTTTATTATTATATAGGTTCAACATTTCCAATAGATTTCTAATTAAAAATTGCTGTCTGAGTTTAATTAATTCGAGATATTATTATAATTCAAAAGAAGTATTTCAGTGCTTTATTATTTTTAATTATGTATAAAATAATATTAATAAATTACTATATTAAGATTGGTATTATAACTGTACCATTGTGGAAAATGTTATTTGCTAATTCAAAGATTAAAAAAAAATTTATCCATAGAAAATCAATTCAAGTTTTACCATTGTGATTAAAATAATCTTGTTAATTAAAAACTAAAAGAAGCTATATTATTAAGAAAAAAATTCATGATTATTCTATAAATAAATTGCGCTTTTTATTTACATGAAAAATATTGAAGATTTTTCTCGTACGTGACAAATATTTTTTTTTTAAGTTTGCACCAATTTCGACAATGGTCGCGCTCACGAAATGTGGACTTGTTTATTCGCAATTTGTCGCAAGGAACAGTAAATCGCGGCCCGAGTTTGTCATGTAATTTTCAATTCGCAACATCCCTCCGTTATACTTGAATCCAGTACTTGTTTTCCTGTTGCCTGTATATATATATATATATTGAACAGAAACGTTCCTTTCGTCACCCTCCATTATTTACAGCTCCAAAGCGTTCGGAAGGCGTTCTTATTCGCTCGACTTCTCGAATATTCTGTCTCCAAACTCTCCCTACCCTTGTTTTGCATTTTATATTTGCACTTGTCTGCTCTTCGTCCTAAAGAGAAAAATAAGTTACGACAGTGACCTGCGTCCACATGAAATCTAGAGCAAAGCCAATTAATTTTTCAAGAGTCGTACACAGCTATATACAAATAGAGTGTATATATACATGTATATATGTCAATTTGTGGTCGTCGCTAGAGTATGAAATTACTTCCCTTTTAAATCTCTCTTTCTCTCTTTGTGGCTTTATATGACTTTCTTTTTTTGGACAAAGCAAAAAATTATGCTTGATGTGTTTGTTGATTGAATATATGGTATATGATTATTGCACTTTTTTTTTGGAAAATAAAATTTTACGTTTTATTTTTACATGGAGAAAAATGGAAATGAAAAATAAAGTAAATTTTACTATTTAAATGTAGAATTTCTGTCAACTTTTGCTCCGAAAAGAGTGAAAAAAAAAATACACGGAGAAAAAAGATTTCTTTTATAAAGTAACTTTTACTACTTTCAGAGTAAAACTGGACCAACTCGAAGTTTCTGCGCATCTCTGGCAATTTTTACTCCAAAAATAGTAAAATTTACTCTAGAAATAGTAAAACTTACTACGGAAACAGTAAAATTTACTACAGAAATAATAAATTTTACTATTTTGGAGTAAAAATTACCAGAGATGCGCAGAAACTTCGAGTTGGTCCAGTTTTACTTTGAAAGTAGTAAAAATTACTTTTTCTTTTTCTCCGTGTACTATTTCCGGAGTAAACTTTACTATTTCCGGAGTAATTTGTTACAAATACAGAAATTATCACAGAAAATTAAATGGCATTAAAATAATAAGCGTTGCAGCTTACTTTAATGCCTTTTAATTTTCTGTGATTGGTTTAAATATAGTTGATTTAATTTAAATAAAAATTATTTGGTTCCAGTAAATATATTTATATGATAACCGATTATTATTTGAATAAAATAAATTTTTTCAAGTGTATTCAAATTTTTTGAATAATAATATTAATCTATGAAAATTGATATTTTCGCGTAAATCTTCAACTTATCGTGAAAAGTAAGAGGCATACTCTCTTTTAATTTGTTAGTTGGCGCGATTGCAATTGAGTTCATCGAGAACTTTTTAATTTAGAATTCGACGCGACTTATATCCCTTATAAGGAGACGCTCTCTGTGACGCTCAAGTATTCTCGTAAAAAAGTTGCAAGGTACACTCTCAACATGAGGGTTAGAGGGATTAAACCCTCCGAATCTGAGCGGCATCTTTTCAATAAGCCGCTTCCTCTTGTCGTTTATATATATAAAAGGAGGGGGCGATAGCATATCGCAGAAGAAGCGTGGTTATCCCCCCCCCCTTTCCCCTCCCACCTTGAGTAGTGAGGCTCGTGTAAGAGTGGGATAGGCAGGGTTCAATGGAACGGGTATAAGGATAGGCAAGTTTGGCTTTGTCGCAAGCCAAGCTCACATGTCGAACTTATGAAAATTAATAAGAAAAATCGCCCATAAATTCGCGTTCCCAAGGAGCGAGAGCCGGCTTGCGTGCGCGTCCGGGACTGGCAATAAAATTAGAATTATGTCGCCGCGCACTCCTACCACCTTCGATATCGAACAGAATGAGGTGGAAGACTAAATGGGATGGGATAGAAAGAGAAAGAGGGGGGGGGTGGTTAAGAGTGGGTAACGTTTGTTACACGTTGGAATGTGTCTACCGTCTTAACGTATGAGTTACCCTTCCCCTACCTCAAGATTACATCCATGTCTTATACGACAAGAGCATCCACCATCGTCCCTCCCCCCTATTATTATTAAATTCTCTTCCTTAAGACCCCCATCCTTCTCATCAGCAAACACTGTGTGTGCCCGCGCGTTGACTTATGGTCGAACGGGTCGTTTCACTTGCGAGAGAAATGCTCTCTCTATTTGAAGATCGAGCCCCTACCTATATTATGAATTAGTCGCAAACTTGTTAAATAAACATTTGGATTATAACCCATTTAGTCAGTTTAACTATTTTCATTATCATTGGTTGAAATTTGATTCAAATTCCTAATTAATGAAACGTTTATGAATATTGAATGTGTTTGAAAGTTTTTAATTATAATTGAATTTTTTTTTTATTTATAATAATTTTATAACATTAAAAAATTATTCCTTAGTTTTATTCTATGTTATTAAATCTCTTATTTGTAGTACTTTGTTTGATATTAAGATTCATTTATATGAAAGGGATTTCATTCAGCTTTATGCACTTGATCATGAAATGTTAAATTGAATAGCTGACTTCATCTGGTTGTATTAGAAATTCATTACATTATTAACGCATTCAAAATTCTCTCTGGTTTATATATATATATATATATATATATATATATGTATATATACGTTTGTAGTTTTCACACGGCAAATGAAGCTCAACAAAAGTTAAACTCATTAACAAATGAAAATGGAAAATCTTTTGATTAAATATAACATGTTTCACATAAATATGATAAAATTTGAAAAATTTGAATTTTAAAATAAATTAATCGTTACTATTTTTTCAATAAAAAACATACATCCCAGGTAGAAAAATTAACATTACTAACGTTATTAATATTACTAACGTTACTAATGTTACTAACGTTAGTACCTATAAAAAAATTAAGAAAATGTTTCTAAATTGTATTTTTGCAGAAACTTGTCGAAAATCGACCACCAGGAAGTATTTAATGTTCTTACCCGCACTTTTTATAATTCTCATTTCTATTATCACTTCCACTTTTTTATTTTCATTACCGTTTCCACTTCCACTTTTTCTAATTCTCATTCCCATTTTCACTTCCACTTTTTATAATTTTCATGCCCATTTTCACATCCACTTTTTTATTTACATTACCACTTCCACTTCCACTTTTTCTAATTCTCATTCGCACTTCCATTGTGGAAAAGTGAAATGTGAATGTGAAATGTGAAAGTGGTTATGAGAATTAGAAAAAGTGGTAGTGGCAATGGATATAAAAAACTGGAAGTGGAAATAGGAATGTGAATGAAAATTAGAAAAAGTGGAAGTGTCAATAAATATAAAAAAGTGGAAGTGAAAATGGGAATGAAAATTGGAATAAGTGGAAGTGGAAGTGAAAGTGGGAATGAGAATTAGAAAAAGGGGTAGTGGCAATGAATATAAAAAATCGAAAGTGGAAATAGGAATGGGAATGAAAATTAGAAAAAGTGGAAGTGAAGTGGGAATGAGAATTAGAAAGAGTAGAAGTGAGAATGGAAGTGCGAATGAGAATTAGAAAAAGTATAAGTGGAAATGGGAATGAAAATTATAAAAAGTTTAAGTGGAAGTGAAAGTGGTAATGGGAAAGCAGTGTCAAAGTTTCTGTGAAAATATATTTTAGAAACTCTTAATGTTTTTATAGGTACAAACTTTAGTAACATTAGTAATGTCAGTAACATTAGTAACGTTAGTAACGTTAATTTTTCACCTGGGTATATACACCAAGATAAAAGTCTGAGCCAAATAAATTTTATTTATTTAATAATAAACAAAATAATATTTAGTTTAAAATAAAATTTATTTGATTCAAAATATTTATTTGGTTTAAATAAATTTTCATTTGGTTTAAATAAAAATTGTATTTGCGCTAAATAAAATTTTATTTGTGCTAAATCAATTTTTTTATTTATTTATTTGTCTCAAATAAAATTTCTTCTGGACAATATATATCACATTCGAGATTCATAAACTTATTTTCAAATATACTATCGCATATTTCTCGAAATAATACTTTATGGTTGCCATAATTATATTATAGCTTCAACTATATAGTTTATATATTCCTATAAATTACATTCACATATTTATATACGTATATGTTGATATAACCTGGTTTATAAAGTAATAATCTTGTTTAATGCATAGAATTACTGATTAATAAAAATTCTATTATCTTCGACATTAACGAACGTAAATGTAGAAAAGAAATAAAAAAACTTAACGTTTTTTTTTTTTGTGTTAACAAATATTAATATTTTATATATGTTTCACTGGACATATATCAATAGTATATAATTTTAATTAACTATTAATATAATATAAGTTGACATAATTGATTTTATTTTAAAAATTAAAGTTTTTTCTAATTTTTATATAAAGACAATTATTCGTTATCAAATTATTAATATTAGTGGATATTTCCATTTTAATAATTGAGTTAAATAATAATTATTATTTGGAAATTATTTTGATTTATATATTAGTAGTTTACGCCAATTTCAGTCAGACGGAATATTTTTTTAAATTCCACAGTAGTAAAAAATAATTATAGTCAGACGAATTCCCAAATCTCAGTAGTAGAATATTTTATTGAACAAAACGTTTTAATAATATTAAAATAATAATAATATATTATCATTTTATCATTATTGTTATTATATTGGGAAAGAGTGAAGCGTGAAAATTATCTGCATGGTTGTGACGTGCTCGATTATTTTCGCAAACCGATTTGAGGGATATAGGGAGATTGAGGGAGAAATGGTTGTTGCTGACATTTCGTCACCAGCTCAACAATCCCTGTGGCTTTTTCGTATCGTGGTGACTAAATTGCCGTTTCGCTATATCTCGACGGCGATTGAATGTTTATTCCAAGCTCGCTGATCGTTATTATACACATGCTTCTCTGACCGCTTGTAAACGAGAATAACTATTGACAATCGTGTTTTTTTTTTTTTTTTATTTATTTTTTTTTATTTTCAACTATAGAATTCAAACCTGATCGACTCCATTTGAATTTCCCCCAGATATACACATTGGGAGAAAACAATACATATATATATATATATGCAGATGGAACGTATTTTATTTCAATTTTCTTTGTATATAAATATCCTTTTTTATTTCGCATCATTTTTTCTTATTTCAATAAATGACTATATAATTTATTAATTACTATTATAAATATTTGAAATTTTTAAATCTTAATTAGTTTAACAAACAACAACAACAAAGTTTAATTATATCTCTTAGAATAAGTGGCGAATTAGAGAAAATTGAGAAACTGTTTTTTTTTTTTTTTTTTTTTTTTGAATCTACTCACTCGTATATCTTTGTAGATTATTAATATTTTAAACGATACGCATGCGTAATTGCCGTGACATATATCCCTTAAATTTTTCCTTATACCCTTAATAGCACCTGGTGTATGACTTTATCCAAGGGAAACTTAGTTTTTTTTCACACTAATTATTTACGACTTCTGTTCAACTTTAATCTCGTAAATCAGAAAGGAACATTTTTATTAAAACATTATTTATCCAAATAATTTTTAAAATGGAAAATAAAGGTAAATAAAAATATGTGGGGAAAAAAAAGATTTATTTAAAATTAATAACTTTTAATTAACTCAATAATTATTTGATACAAATAAATTATTTTTTGATAATTAGTCAATCGATTATTTGAATCAAATAAATTTTTTTTATATAGTCTATAATATGTTTAAAAATAATGTATAAATAATTTTTTTTTCTAAAAATGGGTATTTAAGTGTGTGAAATTAATTAAAAGCAAAAAATTCTTGTTCAAAGTACAAAAAAAAGAATGTAGTTTGTAATTTAAAATTGCGTCCTTTATCCGCGTTAACGGTGTTTTGTGACTTGTTTGCTTGATGGTGAAGCGAAAATAGCGGCGATAAATAGATTAGACGTCAAATTACAGAAGAGCTTTGGTGTGTCGCTTGTTCGACACATAGGCAACAGAGAAAAGTAGAGAATAATAAAATGAAGGTGTATATATAGTATATATATAGGAGAAGAAAACAATGAACCCACGGTATTGTCGAGCGAAATTCACTTTAAATCTTTGATCTCGTTGTATCTATGTCTTTGGAGGTGCTCCATCTTCATTTTTTTTTTTACTCAAATATTTTTATGAATGTTTATTTTTTTTTTTTCATTTTTTTTCGATTCGCGGTACGTTATATAATCTCACTCTCAGTGCTTGTAATAACAAATTTGTTTGCGAGAAACGTCGCTGCATATAATGATTATTCAAATCGTCGAAAGGGGATCCATTCTCAGGACGTAAAGTGCTAACGCGGTATGTGATCCACACCATTAGGCGGCGAAGCCTCTGTTTTCCATACTCTTTATACAGTATCGTAAAATACTTTTTTATTCCTTTAAATCATTTTATCTTTTTTTTTTGTTTCTTTATCATTTTTTATTCTTTTTTCCTACTAATAGAGGTATATTTTAATTCAAAAAATGAATATTTAAATAGAAATAGTAATTCTTGATATATTATAATTTTTTTTCATTAAATAAACAACAGACAAAAAATTAGTGTCGGAATACTTTTTGTCTGGACTACTCTTGTCTCGCTAAGTCCCTTTCTTCAATCTGTGGCACGTGCGTTTTTCAAGATTCAACGTCTCGATTCTTCTTTCTCTAACTTTGTTTAAATATTAAATTTTCTCTTTCTCTGATTGAAATATTTATGCAGAAATTTTGTTAAATTTTTATAGTCTTGTTTAGACAATTTTTATTATATTCGTCTTTTTTTTCTCGAATAAAATAAATTTACATTGTATAGTTTTTTTTTTTTTTTTATTTTTGAAATAATTTAATTATTTGAAAAATGTAAATTAAAATAAAAGTAAAAAATATCTGTGTTAGATGTGAGTTTTTTTTCAAAAAAAAAAAAAAATTGTCTAAACGATCATTTTTGCGCTTTTATATATCTCGATGTGAAATTCAATGATTACTTTTTCTCACTTATTCTTGAAAAACCCCTTTATAAAAGTTGGTTCTCTAATTAAATTTTTCCTGAATATTCGATGCAAGAGCAATTTCAACGAAGCAGATTGTCTGCTTTTTATTATTCACGGTGGAAAATTTCATAGGGGGTGATTCCGTTCTAATCCGAACGAAATTTGGTCATGTGACGCCTAAAAGAATTAGCATTTGATCTCGCCAACGGCAAAATGGTCCCTCCCACGGGAACTGACAATTGTAGTGGTTAGCTCTCAGTAAAAAAAAAAAAAAGAAAAAAAAGAAAAAAAAAGAAAGAGAAAGATAGAAAGAGACCCTTCAACTGAAGTTCCATGCGGTGTTAAATTGTTCTTTTTTTTCACGTCAAATCAATGCAAAAATACATATAGGAAAGCTTTGGGGCTAGTTGTAACAGGGGTAGATTGTAACAAGTATTAGTATTCTTTTAGTATTTTTGATCTTGTTTTTGAGTTTTAATTAAAAGTTTTTCAAAGAATTAATTTTCCATACTTTTTTTCCCCCTTTACAATATAACACTTTTCAAAAGGAGAAAAAAAAAGAGTATGTTTTTGGGGTGATTTTTACGAGTGGAGAATTGTAATTCTTCATTTGAATTGTGAAAAGAATTGGAATATGCAACGCTTGGGAAATCACACAAACATTGTAGAATTTCTCTGGTAGAGTTGGCGTGATTTGAAGACATAATCCACGAACCTGAAGGTGGCAGTGCCCGTGTAATATAGGCAGTATAATGGCATGATCCGTGGGACTACTGTTAGGTAATAATGCTGCCCTATCAAACATTGATTAGGACCTTAATGTTGCCAGCAATCGTGCAAGCTCTATTTCAAAAGATTATGAGAATTGTAAAATTTATTGTACTTCCGGTACAGCAAAATTTAAATACTCTATACTTATTATAATATAAAACTAAAAAAAATGATTTACAATTGCTTTTTGAATGATTATTTTGAAAAATGAAAATTTTATTTATTTCAATCGTAATTAAATATTTTTTCTCCTTTTCGACATAATTATGAAAGTATAACTAGTCGCAATTTATTTGTACACAGAAAATTAAAAGGCATTAAAATAAGCTGCAACGCTTATTATTTTAATCCAATTTTGTTTATTTTAATCCATTTTGGTATTAACTCTTTAAATCTGAATCAGTCATATTTTACTGATTAGCAGTAGAAATCTATACTAATTGCCATAGCGAGAATTGAGCAACTGACAATTAGTAGAAATTTACTGATTCAATTAGTAAAATATTAATTACTGATTGAATCAGTAATATAAATATATGGCGTCGGCCACAAAATCTACTGATTTAATAGTTAATTTTAAAGGTTATGTTATATACAAATTACTGATTTACATAAGTTATTTTCTATTGCTTGCGTGAAAAAATTAACGTTACTAACGTTACTAATGTTACTAACGTTAGTACCTATAAAAAAATTAAGAGTTTCTAAAATATATTCTCGCAGAAACTTTGCCACTACTTTCTTATTATCACTTTCACTTCCACTTAAACTTTTTATAATTTTCATTCCCATTTCCACTTCTACTTTTTCTAATTCTCACTCGCACTTCCATTCTCACTTCCACTCTTTCTAATTCTCATTTCCACTTTCACTTCCACATTCACTTTTTCTAATTTTCATTCCATTCCTATTTCCACTTTCAGTTTTTTATATTCATTGCCCCTACAACTTTGTCTAATTCTCATTCCCACTTCCACTTCCACTTGTTCCAATTTTCATTCCCATTTCATCTTCAACTTTTTTTTTATTACAACTTTTTTATATTTTCACTCTCACTTCTATTCCTATTTTTTAAATTTCCATTACCACTTTCACTTTTTCTAATTTCCATCCATTGTAATTAAAAAAAGTGGAAATGGTTGTGTAAATGGAAATTAGAAAGAGTTTTAGTCGAAATGGCAACAGCTAATGAAAATTAGAAGTGGGAATAAAAATTAGAAAAAGTGAAAAAGGGAATGAAAATTAGAAAAAGTGAATGTGGAAGTGAAAGTGGAAATGAGAATTAGAAAAAGTGGAAGTGGGAATGGAAGTGCGAATGAGAATTAGAAAAAGTGAAAGTGGAAGTGAAAATGGTCATGAAAATTATAAAAAGTGTAAGTGAAAATGGGAATGAGAATTAGAAAAAGTGGAAGTGGAAACGGTAATGAAAATAAAAAAGTGGAAGTAAAAATATGAATAAAAATTATAAAAAGTGCGGGTAAGAACATTAAATTGTTCCTGGTGGTCGATTTTCGACAAGTTTCTGCAAAAATATTATTTAGAAAAACTTTCTTAATTTTTTTATAGATACTAACGTTAGTAATATTAGTAACGTTAGTAATATTAGTAACGTTAGTAATATTAGTAACGTTAGTAACGTTAATTTTTCTACCTGGGCATATTCACTAATTTTATTAGTAAATTTTAAAAAATAACTGAAACTTCAGTTAAAATGAAAAGTACTGATTGATTTAGTAAAATTTCTACTGATTCAGATTTAGAGAGAAAATAAGCAAAATTGGATTAAAATAATAAGCGTTGCAGCTTATTTTAATGCCTTTTAATTTTCTGTGATATGTTTTTTCTTAGATTTCAGTAGAATAAATCGGTAATAGTCAGACATAGATGCCATTTTATGGTAACAATATTGTTTTAATAATTTTGTCGAATTCCAGTAAAATAAATTCTAATTGCGCGAAGTATGAAATCTTTTTCACACGGAATTCGTGACCTACTTTCGCGGTATCCGTGTTATAATTTTGCAAATACCGTGATTTTGCGAAATCCGCCACCTAAATTCGCGAATATTTTTTGATTGGTCCAGCGGATGCTGAGCTAGGTCAAAATAAATTTTGTCATTTTTTTGAATTTTCTAGATAATCGAGATAATTCTGTAATATAATTAATTATTAATTAATATCTTTCTATATTATAAAAAGATTTCGCCGCAGCCGCCGCCGCTGTTTCAGAAATTTTGACCTAGGAGGGGGGGAGTCCCCCCTCCTAATTTTTCAGGTTATGTTCGTTTCTAGACTCTGAACATAGCCGCAAGTCCCTCCTCCCCCGCCAGAAATGACCTAAATTTTGAAGTTATGTTCGTTTCAAGGCTCTAAATATATCCGCAAGTCCCCTTCCCTCCCCCGCCAGAAATGACCTAAATTTTAAGGTTATGTTCGTTTCAAGGCTCTGAATATAGCCGCAAGTCCCCCCTCCCTCCTTTCATTTCCCCTCCTCCTCCTCCAAAATGGCCTAAATTTTAAGGTTATGTTCGTTTCAAGGCTTTTAATATAGCCTCAAGTCCCCCCTCCCTCCACTCATTTCCCCTCCTCTGCCAAAAATGACCCAAATTTTGAGGTTATGTTTTTTTTAAGACTCTAAATAAAACAGTTAGTCCTTCCCCCTTTCCTCATCTCTCTCCGTATTGAAATGAGTTGAATTTAAGGGTTATGTTCGTTTCAAGACTTTTTAATAATTTATTGGTTTTTAGGCAATTTCATTGAAATTATTTTTAAAAATAATTTCTTGATGTCGATTTTAATTTATTTAATTATTTATTTACTATTAATTTAATTAATTTATTAATTTAATTAATTTATTAATTAAAATTTAATAATTTTAATTTTAATAATATTTATTCAGATTTCAATGAATTTGTAATAATAATTCTTTGAAATATTCATTTGGAAAAATAAGATCAATGGAAAATTAAAAAAAAATGATTAAAACAAGGGGGTTGGTGCGCGAAGCACCCCTAGTAATAATATAATTCTATAATCTGATTTGCAATATTAAATTAACAACAAATTTTTCCTAGTCTAATGAAAGAAAACGTGATAAATAATCAATCAAACGATGGCAGATCATTGCGTATGACAAGAAAGTGAAAGTGGCATTGACGACACGTAAACTTTTAAAAGTGACATGGGGGGAAAAAAAAGTCAAAAATAGCGCTGAATGATATGGGGATATATGAGAAGAAGGTAAGCTCTAATGGAAAGGCAAAAATGGAAAAAGACAGACATACCACAAATCAAAGATGCAATGACAGTTAATTCATAACTCGCGACCCCACCTGAAACTCGACCTCAATATCCTCGCACCCCTCTCTGTTTCAATCTGGTACTCGCACTCTGGAATTGCGTGCAACGTATGTGTGTGTGTGTAAAGAGAGAGACCAAGCCCAATGCTTGTACATTCAAATGAATGTTTTGAATAACCATTCGGCCTGGTCTGCACTCAATTGAGTTTTAAAAATCCGATTGCTATTCACTTTCTGTCTCTATTTATGTCATTTCGACTTGCTTCTAGGATTTATTTTTTCAATATGCAAATCCTTCATCAGATTATTCAGATTCAAGTTTGAAAATTTTTTTTTACTTTCTGTAATAATCCATTAATAAATTGAAAGTTATACGGATACTTTAATTTTTTCTACTGTTGTTGTTGTTTTTTTTTGATTGGATGTATAAATATTATTATTTGCCTTGAAAATGAAAGTATAAAGAATTTTCAATATTTCTGTGATAATATTTTCATTGTCACACTTATCATTTTAATTTAATTATAGTCATTATTAATTATTATTATTATTATTATTAATATTCTTAATAATATTAAATAAATTTAGATATTAAATAAAATTGAATATTTATTTCTATATTATTTTCGAAAATTGAAGGCATTTATTTTTTCCAGCATCACATGGAATTGAAGAAAAAGAAAAGGAATGCTGATAATAAGTGACTTTAATATGAAGAGTAAAGGAATCTCTGGAGAATGGTCCAAAGGGGTTGCTTGGTCAATCGTCGAGGGAATTCGCGACCGGTGAGTCCCTCTTGTTTTCAAAAATATAATGAAAGCAGGTTGTAATAATTTTTTTATCACTATTTTCACGAATTGCAAATGTCACTACTAAATAATTTTCTATTATTATGACCATTTTTTATTATTGTGACAATAATTTTTAGAAAATGAAAATTATTTTCGCTTTGATTATTGCAATTTGCAATACACAATATATTATATAGTATAAGATTTGCTTTGTGATATTTTTTTGGGGAAACAAAAACTAGAAAATATATTTTGACAAAGTAAAATCAAAGGGCATGTTGTGTATATATATATATGCGACAGGAAAAAGTGATTGATAACGAAGCGCGTATTCCGTTTAGGAAACTTTATACTTTATCAGCAAAACTTATCGTCGAACGTTCGGCGCAGTCGCTTATATCCAACCCTCGACTGCTACCGCCTGTCCCAGCATCGATGTTCCGTTCGCTCGGTGTAATTAATTTAGTTAATTATCTATAAAGTTTTACACCTAACGTACGGTGCCGGTAATTTCCATGCCCGTCGATAAAACTTTCGCTGATACTCTTCAGACTCCTTTTTAAAGGACGTGCCACGAATACAGTTGAATTTTTTTTAACACTTTTTTCTTTTTCTATATATAATTTGTATATAAAATTTTAACCTCTATTGTTTCCATTGATTTTTCGCATTTATTTTGGAATTTCCACTTTAAAGTTTAGGGAAAATCTACACTGAGAAAAATAATTTCGTAATAATAAGAAAATAATTTAGTTGAGCTTTTTTAGTTGGCGTTACTAAAATATGGTTGTCACAACAGAATAGAAAGTGGCAATAAATCGGGAAGTTTAGTTGGCTCTACCAAAAAATATATTTGAAGCTTTCATGTTTACGAACTAAATAGTTTGGTTCCCAGTACTAAATAGCTGACATGCTGTATTGCGCACGCGCTCTTCTCGTAAATATGGCGTCGCTTCCCATTCACGGGATGTCAACATTAACCATATGTCGTTCGCGTCGTGAAGTTTCAGTGTTGAAGTTTTTATGTTTTTCAGACATTTTTTAAAAAAAAAAGTTTGTGTAGTGAAAATAAATAAATAAAACTTGTTACAAGAACGAAAGTTTTTTTCCAGCTTTTATACATTGTGAAAATGATTTAATCTCAAATTGTTAGTAGGATTCGTAGAGTAGTGGTCAGCGTTCTCGACTAGCGTTGCGTAGTCTGAGGGTTCGAGCCCCAGCAGTGTTAGGTTTTTTCCGCGATAGAAATTAATTTAAGTAGGCATAGGTAGGTTATATAAAGAGAAAAGGGTGAAACAAAAAAATAAGTTGGTTGAGAAAACAAAAAAAAAATTTTCATTTAACTAAATTTTTTGTTTGCTTAAAAACAATAAGTTAGTTGTGCAAAACAAAAAATTTGGTAGACCGAACAAAATGATTCAACGAAAAAATTTAGTAGCCCGAACCAAACGGATTAGTTGCACATATATCAAATAAAAAATTTGGTAGAGAGAACCAAACTTTGGTAGATGATACTAAACATTTTACTCAGTGTAGTAATAATAATTACGAATTTTCAAAAAAAAATGAAAAAAAGAAATTTTATTTTCTCTCTAAATTTATTTCGAAAAAAGTTTATATTGGTTATAGAATTCATATATAGAATATTTCAGAGCACGTAAATAGTGCATTTATTTTTGTTATGCTGGTTAAAATGGAAGATGACGAGCCTTTAGAAGCTATCCACTTTGTCGGTGAGATAAGGCAATGTAGAGCTAATTTAACCCTATCTAAGCTGTAACCCTTAAAGCACGAAGGGGTATTTTCGACCTCGACGATGCAATTCTTCTCTCTTGCTCTCGCTATCTTCAATGGCGTCATGATTTTCGTGTGGTTTCACTAATGAATTTAATTATAATTTCATTCACAATCTCCTCTTCAGCGACGACTAGAGTTACTGACAAAAGTTTTCGCAAAATTTATTGAATGACCAAATAAAATAAAGACGTGCCAAATACTTATATATTTAACAAACTACATTTATACTTAAAAAAAAAATCTAAATAAAATAATTCTGAATTTTTTTTTCTCTATTTAATCGAAAATTATTTTTTAATTTTACCTGCAAATGAAATTATTTTTTTTAAAAAAAAAAGAAGAAGAAAAAAATGCGGAAGTTGAATTGGGAAGATTGATCATCAACACGATGGCTCTATAATGACTCGAGACTGGTAGAAAAGTTCAGACAAGAGGAAGAATAATATCAGAAACGTCCTAACTTTATAAGCCATGTCAGTGAATAAACTAATGCGAAAGTCAAGACGAATAAAGAACTTGGGCGTTATGAAATTACAAACATTTATTTGCCCTTGTGTTTCAGACTAGGTATTCTTAGTTATTTTTTCTCTCGCTTCTTTTTTCTATTTCGCAATTTTCATTTTCACTGTTTCTATTTATTTCGTGTGTTACTTTTTTCTTTTTCTAAATGGGTAAATTAAATTTTCCACTGTTGCATAAGGTTCATTGTATTATTAAAAGTGTTGTAAAAAATATGTATTTATCATCAGAAATTAAATTATTTCCAAGTTTTTACTTTGATTTTTTGCGTTTATCGAATCGTTTTTGTTATTAACCTATCTTAGGAAATTAGTTTTGATTAATTAAATTTTACAAAATTCTCTTTATATTCATGAATTTTGAAATTGCCAGAGTGACTTGTATTTTCAAGACTTGTAGAAAGAGAGAGAGAGAGAGAGAGAGAGTTGCCACTTGAGGAAAACAAAAGTCGATATAACAGCATTACTACTTAAGAAACGACATCTTTTGGTCTCCCTCTGCAACCGGAAGTTAGCTCATTCGTACCGCGGAACGGGAAATAATGACAAGAGCTGTTAGGGTGGTCCCGACAAAATTACAATTTGGAGATGTAATTCCGCTCCGGCATCTCTACATATCCAGAAGAAGAAGAAGAAGAAGAAGATGATGATGATGAGAAGGAGGAAGAGAAAAAGAAAGAGAAACTCAATTCAGAGTGACGGAGAAAGAGAGATTTATCAACAGCTCGTTTTGCCCTAACTAGACACACACATACACATTACGTTGCCAACTCGAAAAGATATTACATCAGCTGGGCGCGATGATAGTTAAAACGACGGTGCATTAAATTGCTTCCGGCCGTTGCTGGAATTTAGCCTCTATTATGGCCCCCTTCGGCCTCACACCTGAGCACCACAAACCTGTTCTTCTATATACATCCTTTTGGATCTGCACATGGCCTATATATATATATAGTTTTTACTCGTAGATATATATCTATAGGTGTAACGTCAATGTACATACATTTTGCCAAGCTTTATGAACTGGAACATTTTCCAGAGAGAACTCACTCGCTTTTACCACAGACCACCCACAACAGTCCCGATGGGTGTCCAGATTCATGAACCTGCAATTGAAGTATACAATCCCCTTATAACACATTAAAAAAAAAAAATAATAATGCTGAAATTTATCATTGCTAAACATATTTCCTTTATTTTTATTCTTCTACACTGAAAAAAGGGTTTGGTATTGACAACCTAACGTTTAGTTAGTATTTAAGCAAGCAAAATTTTTTTTTGTTGAATCAACAAAATTTTAATTGTCTCAATCAAAATTTGTTTAACCAAAATTATAAAAAAAGGATTTTTGTTGTCCTAACTAAAGTTTGATTGGGACAAGCAAAATTTTGTTGATTCAACAGAAAAAATTTTGTTAAATACCATCCAAATGTTTGGTTCTTAATACCAAACCCTTTTTTCAGTGTAATGCTTTTAAAAAAGCGGAATTATTTGCAGCCAAATTTTGTTAAATATTTAACTTTTTTGAAAGTTTAAAATTCAAAATGGCTGATCCAATATGTCGGACGAAAAAAGGCAAAATTTGATTCAATAATAGAAAAAATGAATTAGGATTTTGATATAATTTAGAAAAATAAGAGTTGTCGGCATTTGGAAAGTGTTGTACGAACTTGAAGAGTAAAGAAGAACTTTTCTGCATCAAGATAATTTCTTCCCTTCTTCATTCTCGTTTCGTTAGTTTCAACCCTCTCTTTATCAAAAGTAGTAGGCTAATTTGTGATCCTACCCTTCTTTGGTGAGAGCTTTAATGCCATTCAACCCTCAACAATTTTCTGTCTCTTTTCTCTTATATAACGGCGGTAACAACATAAATTTCATTATCTTTGGCTAAATCAAATATAAAAGCTCTTACTGTGACACACATTTCTCACTACTTTAATTTGTCTAACATTATTATCCGATTTTCATTTTTAGAGCCGAATTTTCAACTGATCTAATTATCATAAATTTTATCTAAAGTAGTCATATCTTAGCGTCTATTTAAGAATATTTTCCGATTTCAAATAAAATCCGTTATTTGACTATTATAAATATTTATTTGCATTAAATAATTATTATTTGATGTATATTCTTTGTATTTGATATATTTACATTCTTTCCCAAACTATATGCAAAAAAAAACCCCCTCCCACAAGAAAAAGTAGTTTTTTATTTTAAAAACGCGGGAAAGATACACCTGAAACTTAATGTCCTTGGGGATGTTGTTTGACTTTCGAAACTTTTAACAAGAGGACCATTGGGATTCTCTAAACTAATTTCACTTTAAAGTTTAAATTATTATTTTACTTTCTAATTGCGACAATAAATATTATAGAATCATTTGTTATATCCTACTAGCGGGAAAAAAAACACTATCAGATAAAATGATTAAATATATTTTCATCAGTTATGATATATTTTCCAGTTGAATTTAGATAATATAATCTCAAAAATAAATAATCGTTGAACCTCTCATTAATTAACATTATATATTATTTTGCTTATAATTCTTTAAAGTGAAATTGCGAAAAATTATATTTTTCATCTAAAAATATAACTTATTTTTATATAAAAAAATTCTTTTTTAATTATTACTTTTTAAAGTAATAAATTAAATAGACTTGCATATGTATATGTGTATAGATTTAACCATATTCACAATGATTTTCGTGGATATCTCCCTTTACAGATTATGTATTGTAGAAATTCTATAGTGATGCCCATTTCCACGTACCGTTGGTATTACTAATTTGTATTTAAAGCTTTATCGGATGTACCCGTACCCCATGCAACAATTTCACGGTTCACGGAACACATCCCACTTCTCTCCCAACATCCTCGTTCGCCCATATTGCAGAACTATATCCGTTGCCGAAGGCGCCTTTTCTGTCCGTTTCCTACCCCTTCATCCATGGGGGAAAATACTTTCATATATATATATATGAATTTAAAATCACTCTCAAGTTTAAAAAAAATTCCTCAAAACTTTCTCTATATTTTAAATATTTGATTTTACGAATCTTTTTTTAAAATCACAAATTTGTCATTTGAATCAATCATGGCTCTATACTACTTTTTGTTCAGTTTTACTTGTCTGTGAAAAAAAATTCTTTTTATTCTATTTGAAAAAAAATTTCACACGGAAAAATGATAATTTTTTCTCATGTGAAAATTAATTAATAAACTATTCCTGAGAGATTTAATCGTGAATTTATTTTTAAGGAATTAAGAACGATTTTTAGGTTTTTGAGTTTAGGTAAAAAATTGTTTTTTTTAAGAAGTTAAAATACAAAAGTAAAATATTTTGAAGAATAATTTTTTTGTAGATTCTAGAAAGAGGTGTTTTTGTGATAATTTATTCTTAATTACTCAATTCTTATCTAGTTACCAATTATAAAATTGTAAATAACACTATCTTAATTTTCAACTAAATTGTAAAATAAATGTAAGATTCGTACGTTTTACCAGATAAGAATAAAATTAGTTTAAAATAAATTGTAGATTTCTCCCTTTTTGCGAAAGCTTTTAACTCTTCTGAATGAAGTTTTCGGTTGAGCGCAACTGGAATAATTTTTGGTCACGTATTTACCTTGCTGTTTTGTAAGCAAAATCTTTGTTAGAAAATCCTAATCCGTTATATGTGCTACAGCGTGAGAATATTAATTTTCATATTAAAATTCTAAAACTTTTTTACTGTATTCAAAAAAAAAAAAAAAGAAAAAAAATTTCCGTTGAAATTTTTCTTGAAAAAACGGAAGTTTATTTATGAATTTTAAATTAAAATTAATTAACATTCATATATGAGAAAGTGAGGAAAAATATTTCTTTTTCTAGAATATATATTTTGTAGGTAGCTTAAAGTTGATTGAAAAGAAAAATAGCTTGGAATGAATCTGAAAATTTTTCCGATACAATAATACTTTTTTAATCGTGATCGATCACGCGCTCATTTCATGGTTTATATATCTTTTCTTTTTGCCTATAGAGAGAGAAAAAAAAAGAGAGAGAGAGAGAGAGACGGGAGAGTATTTTTCATCTTTCACGAATATTTTTTATTCAGCCGTTACTAATTCGCGTTGGGCGGTATAGCGTCCCACCACACCGGGGCTCCTTAAATTGCTCCCTTACTCTTATGCCTGGCCGCACTTTGTTTCCCTTGGATGCAATTTTAATCTCGAATTCCGAGAAAATTACCTCCCCGTCAGACCCCCTTAAGCGGCTACTAGGTGAGATTGCCTCTGCTCGCTGTCAAGTCGCTTGACGTATAAGGGTAAAGGCGTTCAACTTTTCGCTAAAGTGCTCTCCTTTTGCCTTCTCGCTTACTTTCTCTCTCTCTCTCTCCCTCTCTCTCTCTCCTCCTTCCACCTCATTTTTTTTCAGTCCATACCTTCACAGCTTTTTCTACTGTGGCTTATTACGACTCACCTGGATACTTCAACTCCGAGATGACTGTCTCGAACTTTGATACAAGATGCAATTTCTTGATGCAACATGCAACGTTCTCTCGACATTATACTATCTTTTTAAACATTCCAAGCATTCTGTTTACTTTAAGCTTTCATATTTTTAATCAATTTTTAATAGATTCGTAATAAAAACTTCTTTTTTTTTAAATAAAATTTTTAAGAAATTTTAAAAGTAGGAGTTGTGATTATTTAAAGAGATAAAAGTCCATAAATTTTTCGTCCAGCTTTTCTCTCTATATATTATTTTAGTTTGTTATAAAAAATTCGTAATATTTAATTATTTTTTTAAAAATTTTAAAATTATTAAAAAAAAAAAATCTCCTCGATACTAAAAGATATTATAAGAAAAATACTTTTAATTCAAGTGGTTTTAATTTAAAAAATTTGCAGTTTCATTAAAAACTAGGTCAGACAGAATTAGGTGACACATTCGTTTTATTTTTGAACGAAGCGCGAGAAATTCGATACCAAAACTGATTAGTTTTTTATCGAGTTTCATGTCTATTGGAATAAAACTTAAGTGGAGTTCAATTTTTGACGTCATTACTTGCCAGAAAATGTATTTCCGGTTCATTGCTTATTTTTTTATTTATTTATATATCATCTCTATAAAATGATTGTCAGAATTCTGGAAGAAAATATTTTTTAATATTCGTGTGATAAAGGATGTGAAAAAAAGAACAAGATTAAAATCTAACGTTCAACGATAATCGTACATTTTTTTTATTGATATACAAGATATACATTGCACACAGCTACGTATATGTACAGTAAGGTGTCCCAACAAAGAATAATAATTTACTAAAATGGAAATTTAATTTTTTTTGGAAAAATGTAAAGAAAATGAAAAAAAAACCCCTAAGAATATTATTTTTGCGCATTTTCGGGGACAGAATTACACGGGACTATATATATCTATATATATATATATTTCACAATTCTACCACAAGCTCTCTAATAACAAACATTCGCTTTTATAAACTTCATTTACATACGTTCAAAAAAATTTATTTTAACATTCTTAAGGGTGTTGAAAAGTTGTTTCGATTTATTTTTTTTTCTTTATCAAACCTAATTTCTTATTAGGACCCCTTACATAATAGATACACGAGGTATTTTCGCAACGTTCAGAAAATTCGCTTTAGACAGAAATTTTCTGAACGAGACATTTTTTTTCAGAGCCAAAACTTAAAAAAAGAAATTTTCTTTTTAATAAAGGCCTCGGTATCATTTTTCAAATGACACACAGCCTTGAACTGTCAGTGCTCTTTTTTTTATTAATAGTAATTAATTACAATGAATTTGTTTTTTATATGAAAAAAAAAATTCATCAATTAATTAGTATTAATGAATATAATTAATTTATAAGTTGACTATTAACAGACGGCTTTGTCGGCCTGGCAAACTCCCTCAGGACTTGCGAGAAAAAGTTTACCACTCGCACAGGCACAAAGTTGGTAGATCGTTGATTCCCGTTGATTTTGATGCGATGATGATGATGATGATGAGGATGAGGATGATGATGATGATGATCGACTCGAATATTGTTGTTGTTGTTCTCTCGATGAATAACCCTGAATAGGAACAGCAGTTTTCAGGCCCTTTAGGAAGACAGATTTTGACTCGAATCTTATTGCACCTTCTATACTTTGTAGTTGCATGTCCGATAGGCAAGTTACTGATATTTCACCTCCGAACGATTCTAGCACAACCCTTTGAGGTGCATCAATTTTCAACGATCTCGTTGCTGATTCCAGCCTGAAAACAAATATTAAAATATTATTTAATTATTTATATATTTATAAAAATTAAATATAAAAAAAAATATATAATTTTATTACGTTTTTTAATTAAATAATTTTGAATATCATTTTTTTCAACTGGAAATTTGAACCAAGCGGATCGTTTTTTTTTCGCGTCTACAGTAACAATAACAAATTGAAAGAAAAAATTGAATATGATGGAAATATTTCAATATTACGAAATTGATACTAAAAAATTTTTTCCCTGAAAAATAAAATGATTTTTATTTTGGTTTATAGAGAATTTTTTTTTTTTAGTTCGAATAAACTTTTTGATCGTTAATTATTATTATAAATTATTTTCCTCTAATTCCCGCAAGGATTATATATTTTATCCAAAGTGAAAAATGAAGGAAAAGTTTTAAAAGTTGAATATGTGAATTAACGAGTCGATTGTTAAATGGAAACAACGTGGTTATTGTATATAAAAATTTATCTTCTTTCAATATATATATATATATATATATCTCGTAGCTTAACGACTATTCTTCGTGTTCCACGACTTTTCACAATAATCGATTCAAAAGGGGGGTGAAAAAAAAAAAAAATTTCAAAAGTGAACTGAAAACGACACCGCAACATCGATTTCACGATCTGCGCTTCGTTGCCTTTTCCTCCCGCGCGGTATTTCATATCTGGCGCAAATCCAATCCTATGAATATAATTTTCCGCGCGAGCAAAGTTTTATTGTAATCGTAAATCCGTCTGTAAATTGCCCGGCGCTATCAATAACTGCGGTGTGGCAGTACGACTGTGCAAAGCTATATACGTGGATAATACTTCCTCGCGCTTGGTTATCCGAGTTTGAAGTTACGCAAAAGAGAAAACGAAGAAAGAGAAAATTTTTTTTTTTTTCCTATAGAGGGAATGAGACAAAAAAAAAAGAGAGAAAGAAGAGCAAGAAATCACCATTTCCGTTTGAGTGATTTCCGGATCAACTTAATAGCTCGTAGGTCAAAAGTTTTCTGACAAAAAAAAAAAAAGAAAAGAAGAAAGTTGGGAAATCCCTTTATTCTCTTCTCTATTTCACTTGTTTTTCCACAATTTCTCCGTTTGTCCCATTCCCTTGTTGCCTTCGAAAACTTTCAAACTTACTTCGAATTTAAAAATTTTTGTTTTCTTTTTTTTTTAAATTATTTTTTAAATAAAATTCTTTTTATAGAAATTAAAAAAAATTTGTTATTGAAATAAGTATTTTTTTTATGTTTATACCTGAGATTGTGGCCAGATTCTGCACTGACCAGAGGCGTTTGTACACTTCCTTTAAAAATAGCACCCCCAACGCCTGTTACTCGTAACGTTTCTGCTCCAACGACGACTCTTTCTCTATCCGCGGAAAACAAAAGTCCTCCTCGGGGGTCAGTTATTCGAAATCCTCTCGACACGCAATCCACTCTGTCCTCGTCTATAATCCAATAAGTGATTTTCCAGCTTTACAAATTTTTTTTTTTTTTTTTTTTTTGTCACACAAACATGAGCGAAGCTTTATATCATTTGAAATAAAATTTCCTCACGTTACAATCTATATATGTATTTTCTGCGAGACTTGTTGCGAAATGAAAAAGGAAATCATAAAATAGAGATCATCTTTTTTTTTTTTTATTTCATCTGCTATATTGTCGTGAAAATAAAAATTGAGTCAACAATTCTTATTGTGCTGACGTTTGCTTATTAAGGACATGTTCTAGATAAGTAGCGCCACCACAATTGGTGATAAAAATGATCGAAATTTTTTATTTCCATTAATTTTTGTTATAATTATAGAAATTATTTTCGTCTCAGTTAATTGGCATTTAATCGAGTTTGCTAATAGAATTTGTTGTTAACCCAATTTTCATTTAGAAATTCTTATTTTTTATATCGGTTTTTGGTCCATCATGAAAATTTTCATTAATTAGATTAGGGAAATCGTGGAAAACTTTTGGAATTTTGGAATATAAGTAAAAAAAACTGAAGGGGAGAAAATGTGGTAATTTTTTTTTTTTGCTTACTGAGAGTGAATCTTGCGAGAACACGGCCGTCGTGTGACCTTGCGGATGCTGTGAAGTTGCCCCAGGACTCGAGGACCAAGTTTCTTCCTCTCCTCGACCTTACGCTTGAAGCTATCAAGGCGTCTAGAATGGCAGCTTGACCTCTCAACTCGATTCCACCAGGAACGACTTTCAAGGAACCGATACCCTCCTGAAAGATAGAAAGTTTCAAAATTAAGTTTATATGATCCACAGTTCTTCGCCTCCTCTCGAATCCCTTACATATATATATATATTTTCACATTCAAATGTCCTCTCTTCGCATTGCTTGGGAATAATTTCTTCCCTTAAAACTTTTCAACGACTCATATTATTCTCTCTTCACTTGGAATGAACTAAGTTTTCTAAGCGCAATTTCTGCGCAGTGGTTTTTCATTAATTTTGACTAAATACTTTTTCATTCATCGAAATTAGTTTTCATTTAATTATCATATTGAGGACATTTTCTCTTAATTCGCATAATCAAATTAATATTCAATATTTTTTCTGATTAAAATTAAAATTCATTTTTAATAAAAAAAAATATCTTTGGCGCGAAAATTCAAGTTTCTTAAATATTTCATTAAAAATATATATATATATATTCTCTCGTGATAAAATTAAAATTTGATGTTTTAATTAAAAGATAATTAGATTTGAAAAAGGCGTTTGATTTGATGAGAAAAATTTTCATGTATTATTAATTTCACTGTGAGCAATAAGCTTTGGGTGAATCGAAATGTTTTCAGTATCTCGTAACATGCGGTTGAAATAGGTTTCGCTTTCATTGGTTCAACCTATATTTCCCAAGTAAAATTTCGGATCTACATACATATGTAAGGGAAAGAGAAAGAGAGAAAGAGAGGGAGAGAGAGAGAGAGTTGGGTAGGGTTTACGTCTATATTGGTTTCCGATGATTGGCCACTCTATCGGAAGCAATTGGTTCACCGCATTCGAGTATTCTATATATATATATATACATATACATACACAGAGAGGGCCAGGGTACGCGCAGTCTGAGTTTCATTATATGTTATCCAGTGTTATGCAGGAAGCTTGGGAGGATTTTCAAAGTATAAGAGTGAGGGATGAGAAAAAGAAAACACTCGCCCAGAAAAGTTGGCCCATTGCCAGAAAAACTGTAAAGTCTCAATGGGACAAGCGCAACCACTTTCAACTTAATCCGAATGATACTCATCTTCCTGTTTATTCGATTCGATTTTTGCTCTAGACTGAATTAACTTAATTGTTCAGAAATAATGACTACTCTTATAAAAAAAAGCAAATATGCAAATTAACTCAATATATTTTTAAATCGCTAAAAAAAAAATTCTGGAAAAAAGTTTTCCAGGAATTTCCAAATTCGCAATCAAATTTCAACGAAAATTCCATAAAAATTACATCGATTTTCCTTGGAAAATTAATGGAAAGTCTATCTATTTTTTTTCTACGAAAAATATATATTTTACCAGGTAGAAAAACATTATTAACGTTACTAATATTACTAACGTTACTAATGTCACTAACGTTAGTACCTATAAAAAAATTAAGAAAATGTTTCTAAATTGTATTTTTGCAGAAACTTGTCGAAAATCGACCATCAGGAAGTATTTAATGTTCTTACCCGCACTATTTATAATTTTCATTTCTATTATCACTTCCACTTTTTTATTTTCATTATCGTTTCCACTTTCACTTTTTCTAATTCTCATTCGCACTTCCATTTCCACTTCCACTCTTTCTAATTCTCATTTCCACTTTCACTTTTTTATTTTCATTACCACTTCCACTTTTTCTAATTCTCATTCGCACTTCCATTTCCACTCTTTCTAATTCTCATTTCCACTTTCACTTTTTTATTTTCATTACCACTTCCACTTTTTCTTTTTTTTATTCCCACTTCCCTTTTTCTAATTTTCATTCCCACTTCTACTCCCATTTTTTCCACTTCTAATTTTCATTAGCTGTTGCCATTTCGACTAACACTATTTCTAATTTCCATTTACACAACCATTTTCACTTTTTTTAATTACCATGGATGGAAATTAGAAAAAGTGAAAGTGATAATGAAAAATTTAAAAAATTAGGAATGGAAGTGGGAATGAAAATATAAAAAAGTTGTAATGAAAATAAAAAAGTGGAAGATGAAATGGGAATGAAAATTGGAACAAGTGAAAGTGAAAGTGTGAATGAGAATTAGAAAAAGTGGCAGTGGCAATGAATATAAAAAACTGGAAGTGAAAATGGGAATGAAAATTAGAAAAAGTGGAAGTGAAAATGGGAATGAAAATTAGAAAAAGTGGAAGTGAAGTGGGAATGAGAATTAGAAAGAGTAGAAGTGAGAATGGAAGTGCGAATGAGAATTAGAAAATGTAGAAGTGGAAATGGGAATGAAAATTATAAAAAGTTTAAGTGGAAGTAAAAGTGAAAGTGGTAATGGAAAAGTAGTGGCAAAGTTTCTGTAAAAATATATTTTAGAAACTCTTTAATTTTTTTATAGGTACTAACGTTAGTAACATTAGTAATGTTAGTAATATAAGTAACGTTAGTAACGTTAATTTTTTCACCTGGGATTTTTTCAAAATTACAGTTATTTATTTATTATTAATAATTATTTATAGTAATGCGGACAGTATTTGATATAATGTGTTCAGGAAATTCTAACTGCGAACAAATTCTTTGGGAAATAAATATAAATAGAAATTTTCAACGTCAATGTGTCAACTCGATTGACTATGGTTGATAATAATAATAATAATAATAATTTTCTCTTCTGTCGTCATTGCTCAAATATGCGTGGGCATGTTCGTAACGCTAGCCGATAATAATTATGAAAATTAATTGAATCCACGCAGGTTGTCCCGAAAACCATATCCTAAAACGTTTACAGTTAACCGATTTTGGTGTAGTGATTCAATTTTCAAGTTTCATATCATGTTTCAGTGCTGTCAAGACATAGATAATATCCTTTCACATCATTTAGTATAGTAATTTATTGATTATTTTTTTTTTTTTTTTTTTTTTTGCATACACGAGATAATTTTATATGTTATCTTTTAACTTCTATTCAGAGAATTTTTATTAATTTCTTTTCTGGACATTATCACTTTTTTTTTTGTTAAGTTCATATTTTTATTAAAAAAAAATTTCTTTCTATAATAAAATTCTAAATAAATAAAAATAAATAAAATTTTTTAAAAGTATAAAGTAATTTAAATTAATTTTATAATTAAAAAAAATATTTTAGTCTTTAGTACTAATTTTTTTTTTGAAAAAGAAAAGTCTGTTTTTAGAATTGCTTTACGGTGAACCGAGTTTTCTTATAAAAATGACTTTGCCGAACTGTTGGAAATTTATAGAGCTTATTCTACATATAAATGACTAGTTTCTGAATAAAGAATTTTTAAAAATTTAAATTTTTTAACAAAATTTGAGCAAATTTTTGTTGACTTTTTGGCAAAAATAAAAATATGGGTTTTTCAGCAATAGAATTAAAATAAGCTCCGTAAATTTGATGTTGATTATATAGTGAAGTTGTTTTTTGAAAAATCTTGACCACTGCAAAGAATTTCTAAAAAAAAATATCCACATTTTTGTAAGAAATATTTTTTGATTATAATTTTAATTAAATTTTCCCATTTTATTAATATTTCTGATGATAATTGTTGTCGGAAAATTGATGGAAATGTGAAAATTAAAAATCCCCTAATGTTTGAGAGTTTGATTTGCAAGCAAACTTCACATTAATATATTATTGATCAATATGTCGTCATAAGTGTTAAATGGATGTCAAATAATACATTATATGCTTGAGAGAGTGCATAATAAAATTCAAATAAAACCACACATATAAACGTATATGTATATATCATTGTAACGACGCTCTTAGTTAGAATCATAGGCCCTCTAGTTTGTCGTAAATTAAAATTATATTTACAAGAACAAAATCCCTATTTTCATGTTAGAACTGTAGTTGATCGGAGCAGTTAACTTCTTAGCCACTCACGCGAAACGTTTAGTGCAAAGATAAAAATAATCCCTGCATGCAGTCTAATATTCCATAAATCAGTGCGAAAAAATTACAAGCCCTCTAACCAGAATTTAATATAGTTTTTTTTTTTTTTTTTTAATTAACATTTTATATCCCCCATTTTTTGATAAGGGTTCAAATATACTTCTGTTATAATAATTAATCATTTTTAATATTGAAATTTTCCGATATATAAATTTTCTTTAAAAATAAAAAAAATTTTGCCTATTATGTTAAATTAATGTCATGTGTCCGCTAATTATTGAATTAATTAATCTGTAATTGAAATCAATTGTGTTTAAAGTGACTGTTAAATTTGAATTTACTTTCCAACGCGGGCAGGTAAACTTACTTGACAAATAAGAGGAAGGTATCTGCTTCGTACAAGTTGCAATGTGGAAACTTCTTGAATTCCAAGAAATGACGTGCAGTTAGAACAAGTAATTAAATTAAAATTTACTAGCAATCTCATCTCGCATTACTCCTATTCTACGACATTCTGCAAGTATATAATCTCTGAGGCAAGTTTGAAAAGTAATTTGCAAGAACGTTGCCAGACATTTTTTTTTTATATTTTCAGTAATTACTTCAGTTTAGTAATTCTTCAATTAAAAATTTTTCATTCAAAACTTGTCGAGTGAAATATTTTAATGCCAATCATATAAAGATTCATTGTTTAATATTTTTTTTTTCCAAATTTTTATTAACTTTTTTTTTTTATTAATTATTTTAGTTTTTTTAAAAACTTTTTTCCAAATTCTTATTTTATTATTTTGTTAAAGGGAAAATAAAATTGTCTGATAAATGAAATTACATCGTGAAATTTATAGTGGAAAGTGTTTTTGAATTGATATAGTTACTTGAAGCTTTTGAATAGAGTGACCCATGACTATGGGACTTTAGAAATAGCTTTGGCTCTTCAAAACACCATTTACTTTAATACTTGAATGGGACAACATTAAAACGACATAAAATCGTAGTGTGTTCTCGAGAAACGGACGCTGACGATAGTCACTGATGGTGGGTTCTGAATTGGATTACATACATTAGGTAGAATCGTAAGGGTTGCCGTGATTATATGTATAAGATACATTTGAGCACATAAAATATAATATTTTTTTTTTGTTTAGCTTCGACTCAAATTTTAGGAATTTTTTTTTATTTATTTTATTATTTTTTATTAATTATTTATTGGTTCGAATATTTAGATAAATAAAATTGATATTAAACATTTATAAGAAATAATATTTGAGAAAATAAGGAGAGATATTAATTTTTTTTTTTCAGTTTACGTGTAGAAAAAAAATTTTTCCGAAACAGTTTTGATAGAAATATTATGCTTTATACGAAATATAAGTAAAATAAAATATAAATAGTCCCGAGGGTAACAATTATTAAATGCTCGAGATGTTAAAGGCTTAGAGCCTCAGGACATCATTACCGTAGATGCGCTTCTCAGATGCGCTTCTCTTATAATGTTTCCGCTTCTGAGACGTCCCCATCTCCGCTCAACTTCAAAACCTCCACACGCAAGGCCCTTAATATAATATAATTTATTTCATCTTTCACCTTCTAATTAATTTTTTTTTTCTTTCTACGGCTTGACTTTCTGCCAATTAAAGAATTTTTTTTTCTGCTTCTACGTTTTATGATCTCTCTCACTCTCTCTCTCTCTCTCCTTTCTCCAAAGGCTTATTACTAAAGAGATTCTGCCGTTATTTCCGTTCAATTTCAAGTCGACGTAACATTGGGTAAAGATTTTGCTTTGAATTTATAATTTGACTTTGTTTTTTTTTTGGGAAATTCGAAATAAAGCTAAATTGAGTTTTTGTAGTTTAAAAAAAATATTTGTTTGACTATACTCGACTTCTTCTACTTAAATTGTGAAAAAATTAAAATCGTAACGATTCAGGTAAATTAATCCATTGACCGATTTATGTCAGTTAAATTATGTTTTCTTCTAATTAGTTTTTGTCTGACTAAACTCGAATTTACTACTTGAAAATTGTATAAAATTAAAAAAATAATTCTACTACAATTTAAATCGTAATGATTAGTCGATTTCTATTATTTAAATTGAGTTCTTCTACTTATAAGGAAATTTTTTTGGTTGACGTCGGATTTTCTACTTAAATCATATTGAACAGTTTTTTTTTTTTTTAGTAAAACTTGCTATTTCCATTTATTTTCTAGTCTTTTTTTTTTAGAGAAATATTACTGAAGGTTGAAAAAAAATGTTTTCTGAGATTTCTTTGGTAATTTTCTGAAAAATTTCTTTGGCAAATATATTGAGAATTTGAAAATCAGTTCACTAAATAATCGGTGAACTGAAGATTATGATGGTTCAGTTGAAGCTATTGTGTAGGCCTGAATGTCTCTTCTCTATATGGTTATGGATGTAACCCTTAGTGGCAATATACTCGCATGTTCGATATGACCCAGAAATTTTATGGGGTGTCAAATTGTTATATTCTGCGATGATAATATTCTTTTAAGGTTTAAAAATTGAAATCGATTTTAGAAAAAATTATTTTCAATTAGAAAATTTCCACTAATTTTTACTTAAATATTATTATTAGGGTAATTTTTTTTTTTCACTGCAGGAAAATTTATTCTTGTGTCATAGGTTGAGCAAAATCAAATATAAGGCAAAAAAAAAAAAGAAATACATGACATTATCATAAAGGTATGATTCTCTCTCTCTCTTCGAAGAAATAAGAAAGTAACGTACTGAAAAAGTGAAACACGACACTTTAATAAAAACGACGATAAATTCAAAACATTAAGACCTTTAAAAAAAAAAAAAATGAAGCAAAGTAGTCATAGATAATGAGAATCAGCTTCTGGCGAAATTTCAGTAATTAATTTTTCCATGGAATCCCGTCAACTTTTAACCCTTTAGTCATGGAATTACGAACTCGTACAAAAGTTTTGCACCCCTCTTCTTCTTTTTCCTTTTTTTTTTTGCACTCTACTGCCTAATGGAATAAAAGCCTTAGATTTTCGGTCACAAACCTTAATTGAGAAAAATGATTTAATTTCTCGAGAATCTGTAATATTATAAGAGAGGATGGTGGTGGTTTGATGCCGCCTTCTCGGTCACGAGAATTTTCGAACTCGCTCGGAGAGTTTTATCCGAGATGAGGGTAAAAAAAAAACTGTTGTGGGGGGGAGGAGGAAGGGATGAGGGGTTCTCATCAAATATGAATGGCTGGAAAAGAATGGCGAATGGGGCAAAGAGAAGCGCGAAGGACATAAAATATTTCCCAGTCCGCGAGTGCATCGCGTTCTTACTCAAGGGGAGGGGGGTGGGGGCCCACAACGAAGGAAAACTTTAAGATGGGTATCAAAGTCTTGAAAATTCTTAACCCAACCCTTATACTTGTGATAGAAAGAGAGAGAGAGAGAGAGAGCAAAAGAGAGAAGGTCGCTCGACAAAGCTATTCCAGAAGTTGGCACCTGCGTGATAAAGGTGAGTGCTGTGCTACTTTGGCAGTATTGCTGTTTTGTAGAATTTTTTTTTCCCTCTTTTTTTTCTATATAAGCTGGGAAGTGAGTCGACGATTTCTTGACAATGGCTCGATTTTTACTTCCCAGCACCTCGCCTTCAGGTGTGCCCATCTGACATTACCAGAACCATTACTCAAAAAGCACTTCCGAAACCTCACCTCAATTCTTCTATTCTTCATCAAATGTTGTTTTTTTTCGTCTTTGAATATAGTATATATGTTTTTAACTTTCTCATTCAGAACTTCTATTTATGATCATATATAGAGTCGCTATAAGTTTGAAAGGAAGTTTTTTTTTCTTTTTTTTAAAATGTGTTTCGTGTAGCTAATTTTTTTTGGTTTAGAAAATGCAAAAGTTTGTCTGACTAGAGGAACTATTTCTACTGAAACGGTAAAAAAAAAATTTCTTAGTTCTTTACAGTAAAGTGACTAGTTTTATAACTATTTTTTCCGAGATGGGAAATTAAATTATAAAATTCGCAAAATTTTACCTACATAAATATAGGACATATGTTTGAATTTATAATAATCAGGCGTGAAAATTTGAAAAAAAAGAGAGAAAATATATTTAAGAATAAAATATGATTTAAGGGAGTGAAAAATAATGGACTGTGGATTATATTTATCGTGTAAGCAGGAACAAGGAAAAGAGCGAAACGTGGAAAAAAAAAGAATAAAATTGAGAAAGCATATTATGCTTTGGGACATTTCCCAAGGGATGGGTTTGGATGCTTGAGAGCGTTAGAGTCTTTACTTACGGATTGATACGCAATTCCCACCGAGTTTAGCTTGCATTGAGGGATCATTGTGCGAGATTGCTCTCGATTTCGTATAAACTCGATAATGGTGTCGAGCCGAAGGAATGATATAACTAAAAATGGTGAATTCACCAGGAAGGATAATGCAAAGAAATATAGAGAAAAAAAAAAAGATGAATATATATATTTGTCTCCGGTTGCTCATTCTTTGGAAAATCATAGAGAAAAAAAAAGAAAAATAAATTCTTCAAAAGTCCATTTTTATTGAAAAAGAAAATATATGGAAGTTTTATTATTGAGGTCAGCTAAATAAAAGTTTTAAATTCATAACAAGCAATTTTTTTTTTAAAATAATTTCACATTTTTTATATCTGTGTTTTTTTGGTAGTTAAATTAAAAAATTAGTTTACAAAAAATTTATAAATGATTTTCTAATTAAGATCTATATTTATGATGATTTATTTTTACATTAACATCATGTGTTTATATTTGTTTCGTTGACATTTAAAAATTTTTTGTGAAATAATTAGAAAAGGTAATTCTTAATCTGTTACGTGATTGTTAACTCATTAAGCGCAATTTTTTTTTCTATCTTCATAAATAACAAAGGTGCTCCAGTTTCAAGAATAAAATCCTATATATAGTATAAACTTTCGTTCTAGTTTTCAACGTGCTCTTCCCTAACATTTCTCATTTTAGCCACACCAGTAACGACCGACATAAATCAGTAATTACATTATGAAAAACCATAACGACCTCTCTCTCTCTCTCTCTTTCTCGCCCTCTAAAATGAGGGTTTATTTGGAATTTATAATATCAATTAATTAATATTTCGCCTGAACCCCTTTTGCGTTTAAATCATGAAACAATTTTTTAATCATTTTCCCGCTGTATATAAGTCACTAAAAAAAATTACAATGTTTTTTTTTTTTTATTATATAGGCAATTTAATTTTGTTTTGGTAATAAGTGTAGATCGTAAAAAAGAAATATAGATTTTATTTGAAAATTTTTACTTACGAAACTAAATTCCATGACTTTTAGTAGCCAAAGAGTAAGAGCTAAGTTTAATATGACGATGATCATTAATCCTACTACTAGAGAGTAGAGGCACCGTTTTCTCCATCCATAAACGCCTAACCTAAATCCATTGCAGGAGGGAGATGAATCTTCTTCGTGAATTACAGTTCGCGAAGATGGTCCTGGAGTCTGTCGACCTCCAGATTGCCGAGGTATACTGTTTGAATTTCCAGGATCATCAGACCAATTCGATTGGCCTCGTGTTAACCTGAAATCATAAAAAATCACCAAAATTGTAGAATTATTTTTATTATTAATTAATTAACATTAAATCCCAACGATTGATTTAATTAGGGAAATTGACTTTTTCTACTTAGAGGAAATAATTTCTGTCTAACTAAACTCGATTTTTCTACTTTTAAGGTCAGGAAAATTGAAGAGGTTTTTCTACTAAAAATAAAATTTTAACTGTTTAAAAATTTTCTTACGTTGATTTTTACTACTTATAAAAAAAAGTTTTTGTCTGATTATACTTGATTTTTCTACTTAAATTGTAGGATCCATGATAATTAAATAATTTTTTCTTTTAAAATCGTAACGATTTTTCCATTTCCGTTAGATAAATTGATTTTTTCTACTTACAAAAAATACTTTTGTCTGACTAAACTAGACTTTTCTACTTAATTTCTGATTCTTCAACTTTAACGAAATATTTGTGTCTGACTAAACTGGATTTTTCTACTTAATTTGTGTCGTATCTCAGGAAAAAAGAATTTTTTTCTCTAAAATTGAAATCGTAATGATTGATCGATTTTCTTTAGCTAAATTAACTTTTTCTACTTAAAAAACTTTCTTGTCCCAGGTGGAAAAGTTCTCGGTAGTGACTACCGGTAGTCATTGCCGCTCCCGCTACCGGAATATTCACTACCGGTAGCCACTACCGGTAATTTTTCCGGAACTACCGGTAGCCACTATCAATAATTTTTCCAGGACTACCGGTAGTCACTATCGGTAAGTTTTCCGGGACTACCAGTCGTCAGTACCGGTAATTCTTCCGGTACTACCGGTAGTTACTACCGGTAATTTTTCCGGGACTACCGGTAGCCACTATTAATAATTTTTCCAGGACTACCGGTAGTCACTACCGGTAATTCTTCCGGTACTACCGGTAGTTACTACCGGTAATTTTTCCGGTACTACCGGTAGTCACTATCGGTAATTTTTCCGGGACTACCAGTAGTCAGTACCGGTAATTCTTCCGGTACTACCGGTAGTTACTACCGGTAATTTTTCCGGTACTACCGGTAATTTTTCCGGTACTACCGGTAGTCACTACCGGTAATTTTTTCGTTACTACCGGTAGTCACTACCGGTAGTCATTACCGGAAATTTTTCCGTGAGTTATAATTAAAATTTGTTATTTGGTAATAAATTTTGATTGTAACTCCCGGAAAAATTACCGGTAATTTTTCCTCGATTACCGGTAGCCACTACCGTTAATTTTTTCGGGACTACCGGTAGTCACTACCAGTAGTCATTACCGGAAGTGATTACCGGTAGTGGCTACTGGTAATCGAAGAAAAATTACCGGTCGTGACTACCGGTAGTGAATATTCCGGTAGCGGGAGCGGTAATGACTATCGGTATTGACTACCGGTAGTGACTACTGGTAGTCACTACCGGTAACTTTTCCACCTGGGGTCTGACTAAACACGTTTTTACTACTTAAATTGTACGATCAGTCAATAGTGAAGTTAAAGTGACTTTTTTCATTTTAAAAAAATTGCATTAAAAATCTCTCTCATTGACTATATTTTAATAAGGTGACTAATACCTTTATTTATAATTTAACAGACTATTATTTCATTAAAAGCATCAATATGTCAAATTTCCCCCTAATTAATCAATATCTCTAATTGCAATAACCAGAATTGAACCACAATTTTACTAATTATAATTAAATTTCTATACTAATATTGATATATAATTAAAGAGTACATCTAACTTGAATGTTTCATTGATTCAAATTGTCAAAAGGTAATTACAAACATTGTGGCAATTAAAGTTAATTGAAATTTATCACAGCTATTTGAAAATTATAGAAATACAAAGAAAATATGTAAATAGTAGAAGATAAATCTCAGTACTTAAATAATTTCTATAATAATTATTGTTGACAATAATGAATATCGCCTTTTCTATTTTAAACCCAAAAATGAAACGGAAGTTGGTTAATTTTTAATTAAAGAGTCAATTTTTTCTTTCTATATTTGAGAAAAAAATGTGTTTACAGCTCGACCTTATTTTGCTAAATTAACGTCCGAGTAATCATTGTTAATCTGATGAAAGGCGTCTGCGTAGGGGAAAAAAAAATTATATATATATATAAATAACGCTCTTGGCGTTTGTTTTATCCACGTACGACGCGGGTTGCAGGGGATTCAAGTTATGCAAAACTGTCTGCAAAATGCCTGACATAACTTTCCTTCTAATCCCTAGCTCGAAGGCCTCAAACCAACCCAACCGAGCAACTCTTGGGGTGTACTTCCACGTTTTATTTTTGCAGGGGCGCACCGGGGGAAACATGGGTAGTGGTTGCAACTAAAATATTCAATGCCGTCCTCCTCTCGCGGGTAATTATGCCTCTCGCAAGTACAAAGAGCGTGTTCGTTCAAATTTTTAAAACCCGATGATAAACTCCACTTGGAACATGTTAAAAATACCGAGATACCAATTGAAAAGGGATACAAAGAAATGATAACAATGACGGGATAATACTCTACAAATACAAAAAAAGGGTTTTTTGTTCTTTGTTCTTTTTTTTTTTTTTTTGTTATAAAAAGTAAACAATATTTCGCTTTTAATTGACATTTAAATATTGATTGTTTATTCGCTTCGATTATAATTATTAAAATAGTAAATTTTTAAAATTTAGTTTCTTATTTACTCCCTACATTTGAATTAGTCATTTTTACTACTACTAATTTCAATTAGTAAACTTTAATAAATGAATTATTTCTACTAATAATTAGTAGTTTTTGACTAACAAGTTTTTAGTCTAAAGTAACTAATTATTAGTAGAAAACTGCTAATTCATTTAATAAATTTTACTAATTAAAATTAGTAGTTCTTTACTAACAATTAGTCATTTTTTTACTAAAAATTAGTCTTTAATTGTTTCTAATTCATTTAATAAACAAATCGACGCAGTTAAATTAACTAGTTCAGATTTAGAAAATAATAAAAAAGACGGCTGATAATTAATAAAATATTGAAATACTTTTTTAAAAATAAAGTTTACTATTTTAATATTATTAACTATTTTCACTGCGAAAGGGTTTCATTATATATATATATATATATATATAGAGTCGAGACCACAATGTCTCCAATTACCTCAATAGTACATAGTGTTTGAGGCATCTTGTCTTGAATCGAGGCGTATAAATATTTCAGAAACTGCAGAGGTTCGATTCTCAGTGGACTCACACCCAGACGCAGAGAGAACAACAGATTAGTGGTATTTCCTCTCTCGTGTCGAACACGTGACCCCCCCCCCCCTTCATATATAGTGAATACACCCACTGTACTACTACATTTCTAATCAAAAACACTACAGTTCAAATAGAAATTTAGTAAATTTTTATTTAACAAAAATCCAAATAAACATTCTATTGAATGAAAATTCAGCAAAATTAAAATTCGGTAGGGGAGAGCGGGGCAAAGCCGCTATGCGGGGCAAAGTCGTTTTTTGAAATATCCTCTTTCTTTCTAATCTATTACAATTTTCGTTAACAGTTTATTATTAATACGATTAAAGCAATAGATTGGAAAAGAAACAGCTAAAAAATATTAAATATATTAGGAAATATAACATAAAAATAGTTTTTGCAAGGAAGAGATGAAAATTTCGTTGATCCAAGATTCAAATTTAAAAAATTGTTTTATGCACTTAGGTCTTAAAAACTTTTTGCTTGAATAAATGAAACATTTATCTACACGATCTGCATGAAATTTAGGTTTTATTTTTTATTTAAATAAATTAAATTTTAAAAATAAAAAATGTATGTCATTGGGGGCAAATCCGTTTAAAAACTGTTTCATAAAAACAGTTGAAAATGAAAATCTGCATTACCTTCATATTTGAAGTTTTTCTAACTTCACATGAATCAAATGTCAACAAATATTAACCTGATTTTTTAACCAAAACATAAATTAAAATTAATAAATTAATATTAAATAAAATAATATTAAATAATTGTTTTTATTTATTTTCAAAAATTACATATTTCAATTTAATTATTTTTTATTATTATTGTTTTTATTTAGAACATAAATTAATTTATTAGTATTCAAATTTATTATTAACATTAAAAAAATTATCAATTTTATGTAAATATAATATTAATATTTCATAATATTTTTTTTGCGCCGTTATTTAAATTATTTTTGAATTTGAACAGTTGGTAAAGTAGACTTTTCAACGAAAAAGTGAAGAGTTGAATTCAAAATGTGAGGTTAAAAATACAAGTATTGATATTTTTTTATAAAATAACTTAAAACTCTTTAAAAAATGTATAAAATACTTATGTTTCAAAGATATTAGGTCATTTACTGCAACTTCGTACAGTTTTAACGGCTATAATTTTCTACCTTAAAAAATATAAGCAAAAACGTCGCTGCCCCGCCATACGGGGCAAAGCCGTTTTTTTGCATCTCTTTGAAAATAATTTAAATTAATTAATCAAGCTTATAATAAATTAAATAATTACTATTGAAATTTGTTATTAATTAGTTTTAGATGAAATAGAAAAAAAAATCACGTCAATTGAAGGTGTAATAACAAAAATATTTATAAATAAATGTTATATCAGCGGCTTTGCCCCGCTCTCCCCTACCCTAAAAAATCTAAGTAAAAATTCATTTAAAAAGATAATTAAAAAGAAATTTTTATTTTTAATATGAATTGTATTCTTTGTTCTGAATATATAATAAAATGGTCATTTTGTCAAATAATGGTCATAATTAGAAGTCAAATATTATACATATATACTGTTTTGAGGTTATTGGAGCAGGTTAGATGTAAACCACAATTCTGTGGTCCTTCAGTGGATAGCAGTTAGACGGTCGGTGCGGTTGTGACGACGACGACGACGACGACGGTAGTGGTCGTTTCGTGTCGATGTTGGTATATAGTTATATATATATGTATATATTGAGATAGGTGTGCCGAGGCCACAAGGCAAACATAGTTTAACTCAAATTGCTGCTAATAGAGTCGTTCGTCATATCTGCATCCACCTGTCTTGGGTTTTGTACTCCCTTTACTGGAAATTGCTCGGTAATTTTCATGAAAAACCACGCGCGCAAACCATTTACGATAGACGACTGTTTACTACACTATAGCTTCAGAGCAATGCAAAAATACTTATATACGCCTCATAATTAATTTGCTCTCACTGAAATTTCTCTCAGCAAGTAAATAAACCTCCCTGCATTTCTTTTTTTGTATTCCAATTGCAAATTTCATCCCTAAAATTGTTTTTATAATTTATTTTTCATTTACTTTGAAATATTCACTTTTACCCTTCATCTACACTGAAAGACTTTTTGTTTCAAAAATTAATATAACTTGTTTCAAAATGAGGATAACTGTATTTTTGTACTATTTAGTCGTATGAACGTACTAGTAACCAAATAATACCAAAAATTAGTATGGACCATACTAATTTTTGGTATTATTTGGTTAAAAACTAGTACGTTCATACGACTAAATAGTACAAAAATACAGTTATCCTCATTTTGAAACAAATTATATTAATTTTTGAAACAAAAAGTCTTTCAGTGTATTATTCTAGAAAAACGAAATTCTCTTTTTCTTTTTAATAATTCTCGAATATTTATTTCAAATCGAAAAAGAAATTTATTATTCCTCTAAAATGAAATTACAAAATGTTGACTAACTGAATATTAATATGAAACACATTTTGTCAAGTGAATAAAAAAAAAAAAAAGTCAATTTCTGACGATGTAATAATAAACCAATTAAAAAAAATAAAAAAAAAACAATGTCATATGCAGGTCGATTTGCTTTTTCGTCTAATTTGATTTTCCGTTACAATAACGTCGATGCGTGAAATGAAACATTGATAAGTATTTACAAACCAATCATTCGAGAATTAACAATTTATGTTCGGGATTAGCGATGGAGTAAATTAAAAGGCAGACGCAGCAGATAACTATCAGTTGTTTTTTAATTGCTTTCGTTGAATGACGAACAAGTAAACTAAGCGCGAATCATTATTTCGATTTGAAACGTGTGAATATTATCGATTTCAGTGTCATAACGATATCGTAACGCTTCCGGCCAATGGATACGAAATAATTTTCAAAATAAATGCACATATATATATAGCTATATATATATTGCCATAACAAATATAATTCAAACTTACTCGAAATCATTGAGTTATTATCGTGACAATGAGCTGGTCGTTTTGTATCACATATTAATCCTATCACAAACTGATACATTATCTCTATTCATCAGTGGTATTATTCTTCAGTTTATGTGACTGATTTGGTTATACGCATCCACCTTTTGTGTAATGTACGTTGAAACGAGGATTGTACAATAAATCAATGTATATATACGCACTAACTTTTTTTTTTTTCTCTCTTTGGCTTTTCTCGACAAATTGGCAATAATAGAAATAAAACTAATTTTCGCAAATTAAATTTGTCATCGTTTTTTTATTAGAATTTATCTATTAAAATTTTTATTAATTAAAATTTGAAAAATGTTATTAACTGAATTTTGATTTGACAATATTTTTATTTAATTAAATTTCTATTCGAAAATCAATTTAAATGATAATTAACATAATCGAATTTCCATGAAAACAGTTTATTTAACCAAAATTTTAATATAATATTTATATTAGACAGGATTTTATTTAGCGGGACCGAATTTTATTTGACATAATTTTCTATTAATAGAGTTTACACTTAACATAATCTCTCGTAAATAAAAAAAAGTTTATTTTGTTTAATATAAATTCAGCATGAAATTCGAGAAAAATTCCATTTACTCCCACTTATGTTAGATTAAATAGAAAAATTTTTTTAAATTAACGTTTTCTCTATTCTCACTTTTTCTCTCTCTCTCGCTAATTGGCAACAATACAAATTTATACGAACAAAATTTTGCCATTGTTTATATCATCGGGATTAAAAGCGATTATTTTTATAAATCAAGATCGTTATTAATCAGGAATTGCCAAGCTTTATATGCAATATTAATGAAATAAATCACATTGATCGAAATGAATCTTTTAAATACTAATTATTTTTATCCAAAGGCGAATGACCATTGAAATTCAATAAAATATTTTTTTCATTCACAATTAAATTAGAAATCTTTCATTCAATAATAATAATAATAATAATAATAATAATAATAATAATAATAATAATAATAATAATAATAATAATAATAATAATAATAAAAAAAAAAAAATTTTGTTAGAAATCAAATTTGTTTAATTTTTTGTTTTAGAAAATAATTTTGTC
The DNA here is from genome assembly GCF_019393585.1 of Leptopilina boulardi. NCBI lineage: Eukaryota > Metazoa > Arthropoda > Insecta > Hymenoptera > Figitidae > Leptopilina > Leptopilina boulardi. The sequence goes on from NW_026138019.1 coordinate 827,370, forward strand.
TTTTATAATTATATTTATATGAATGTAAAGGTATCAAGTTAGTGAAGATGAAGTAACAGATGAAAACAAAAAGCACCCCCTCCCCCCCCATATATCATGAAATTTGCGATTGTCCTCTCTGTGTTACCATTGTATTCGCGGATTAGCCATACCGAAAGATTTATTGAGAACCAATGCGTAAATTAAAGTCTCCAGTACAATTTGATTCGAAGTGAAATCCGAAATAAAACATTTATCACCTACGTAAAAAAGTCGAGGATCTTTTTTTGAATATTTAAATATATAGAGATTCTAATTTTTGTTAATTTAATTAAATTGTTATAAATTATTAAATTAATTTTTATGGAATATGAAAAAAAAAATGAAAAAAAGCAGAAAATTTTATCTTTTTCAAAAATTTGAAAAATGTTCAGACACGTGGTACGTGAATATATATATATATATATATATATATAAAAGAGTGGTCGAAGGAAAGTATCTTTGATCGCGTTATCGTATCTTCAGGTAATCACTTTTCGTCACCCTCAAATAAATTCAATACTTTTACTTTGATCCTTTTTACCGTTTCGCATTTTTCCCAGAAATTGAAAATTGTCTTTTTCAAATTCTCTCAACTTTATGTGAAAAAAAAGGAAAAAAATTTTACAAACTAGGAAATTTTTGATATTCTAGAAAACAAATTCTTAAAAATAAAAATGTTTGTTAAAATTATTGAAAGTAAATTTTTTTTTAAATTATTAGAAAAAAAAATTACTAGTAAATGAGAAATAAAGTACATCAAGTATTAATACTTCTTAAAAATTTATAATTAGAGAGAATGCTTTTAAGTTGATGAGAAATACTTTTCCTCGTTTTAGGGAGGGGGGGGGTGGAGGGGAAAAAAAAGAAAAATTCTGAAAGGTTTCACATTTTTCACCTCTTTTCTATTTTTCAAGAAACAAATCGTTTCCGTTGAAGAATTTTCAAATACAAGATTGGACACATACATACATACATACATACATACATACATACATACATACATACATACATACATACACATTTAAAAGCCTTTAAATTAAGTTGCGAGAAATTCCTCAAGTCTCATGATTTTACTTCCAAACGAAATATTTTCAAGAGACTCTGCCAAGTGTACAGTATGTGAATTTTAGTTGGTTAAGTTGACTCGAATGCCATGGCAGTTAATTTTCCCCGAGACTTCGACTTACTACAATTACTGCTCTACACTGTACACTGTATATATATATATACACGTTTATGCATAGGAATTACACTTATACGTGTACTATTCTCTGGATATTTCTGTTTGCAACACATCTACCCATTCGGCTCCTTGCATTTCTCCTTGAGCTTTTTATTGGGGTATGTCACATACGTTTGTATTTTCTCTAGAGAGAGAGAGATAGTAAGCCACCATATTGCATATGGTATAATATATGGGTGATTCTTCAGAAACTAGTCATTTTTGAGGGAGGAATTTTTTTTCAAGTGTGGAAATATTTGGAAACTATATAGTTTTTATTATTTTCTATATAGCCACTGTATAGTTGAACTATATTGAAACTAGATAGAAATGTAACGCTAGGACCAAATTTCTAGATATTTAAACTATAATATAGAAATTATCTGGTTCGTTTCAAGTATTTCGAAAGGGCAGGACAGTTATTCTATCTAGTTTCTGGATATTTGAACTGTATAGAAACTGTCTAGTTTCTAGGTACTATACAGAAACTTTACTATTGAACGAAAATAGAACTTTGTTAAAGTTTCCCGTGTTGAAATATTTCATACAGTTATCGTATATATTTTTCTATATAGTCACTGTATAGTCGAACTATACTGAAACTAGCTAGAAATGTAACGCTAGGACCAAGTTTCTAGATATTTAAACTATAATATAGAAATTATCTGGTTCGTTTCAAGTATTTCGAAAGGGCAGGACAGTTATTCTATCTAGTTTCTAGATATTTGAACTGTATGGAAACTGTCTAGTTTCTAGGTACTATACAGAAACTTTACTATTGAACGAAAATAGAACTTTGTTAATGTTTCCCGTGTGGAAATATTTCATACAGTTACCGTATATATTTTTCTATATAGTCACTGTACAGCTGAACTATACTGAAACTAGCTAGAAATGTAACGCTAGGACCAAGTTTCTAGATATTTAAACTATAATATAGAAATTATCTGGTTCGTTTCAAGTATTTCGAAAGGGCAGGACAGTTATTCTATCTAGTTTCTAGATATTTGAACTGTATGGAAACTGTCTAGTTTCTAGGTACTATACAGAAACTTTACTATTGAACGAAAATAGAACTTTGTTAATGTTTCCCGTGTGGAAATATTTCATACAGTTACCGTATATATTTTTCTATATAGTCACTGTACAGCTGAACTATACTGAAACTAGCTAGAAATGTAACGCTAGGACCAAGTTTCTAGATATTTAAACTATAATATAGAAATTATCTGGTTCGTTTCAAGTATTTCGAAAGGGCAAGTCAGTTATTCTATCTAGTTTCTGGATATTTGAACTGTATAGAAACTGTCTAGTTTCTAGGTACTATACAGAAACTTTACTATTGAACGAAAATAGAACTTTGTTAAAGTTTCCCGTGTGGAAATATTTCATACAGTTATCGTATATATTTTTCTATATAGTCACTGTACAGTTGAACTATACTGAAACTAGCTAGAAATGTAACGCTAGGACCAAGTTTCTAGATATTTAAACTATAATATAGAAATTATCTGGTTCGTTTCAAGTATTTAGAAAGAGCAGGATAGTTATTCTATCTAGTTTCTAGATATTTGAACTATATGGAAACTATCTAGTTTCTAGGTACTTAAACTATATGGAAACTATCTAGTGCATTTAGATTATTTAGAAAGATCGGGGCAGTTATGCTGTCTAGTTTTTAGTTACACAAAACTATACGAAAACTATCTAGTGTATTCTAGATTATTTACAGTTACACTATCTAGTTTTTAGAGACTCAAACTGTATGGAAACTATCTAGTGCATCTCGATTATCCAGAAAGATTAAAACAGTTATACTTTCTAGTTTCTATACATTAATTACTATGTAGAAACTGTTTGCTTCTATTGATTATTCAGAATAGGTTTAGAATAGGTTTTCTAGACAGTTTTTAGCTAGTATTGGCATAGTTTTATCACGAGACGTTTATTATTGATTTTTCATGTTAAAAAAAATTATACTTTTTTATGTGATTACAGTTAAGGAATCCTTAAATGACATTTTTATCTATAGCAAATAATAAAATAAGATATTTAGATAATATAACACAAAGGCATGAAAATGACCACATTTTGGAGAATCGTTGATATATAGATATATGTATATTCGTCACAAGAGTCTGGGCAATTTCTCACAGAATTATCTCTATAACTTACTTCAACGAAAGATGTTCATCAGCTCAAGAAGTTATCCCGACTTGTATATTGCTTAGAGCGACCATTGTTTTCATTAAGTGGACGTTGACCCAAATCTCCGTTCTGATTTCGAAAATTAAGCTCCGTGTTAAATTCTCCCCGAAATAGATAGAGAGAGAGATGCTATCGATTTCCATTAAAGTTTATATCTCGTGAATTATTTCTGAGAATTTTTTCTCTCTTTAAATAAACTTCTTCTGTTTAAAATTTTTTTAATCGATTTAGATTGTAGTGAGAATTATTATTTATTCGCAACAATGTTCAATCTAAAAGTGGGTTTTTAAAAATCCAATTATTTTTCTAACCACTGAATGTTATTTTCGTGGTAAATTAGTAATGCACCATCAAATCGTCTGTTTGCCCTGTAAACCATGTGGGTTACTCGATAATCTAAACAAGACTCCTAGTTTGACTTTATGCGATATCCGTCTTTCTCTCTCTGTGTGTGTGGTAACTTCAGCTTATACACTAGTGGCAAGTGTTGCACGAAGGTTACGCTAATGTTTGAGTTACGTTCGGATGTTGCCTTTACTTGATGCTCAAAGTCCGTCTCATTCAATGCTGCTAGTTTACTATGTGAAATCCTTGGTCAGAGACGGGAACTTTTGTCCACAATCCGTAACGTTTCGACAAATCCCAACTTGATTCAATTATAGAAGTTTCTAGAGATGTGTATTGCAATTGGCCAAAAAAAAAGTTATATTTTTTTAATCGTATCAAAAATTCATTTTCTAAGTTTATTCCTTAATTTTATTTCTTAATCGTTTAAAAAAAAAGACAGAAAATATAATTTGTAGAAATTGTTGCGGTTAATTTACGTGAAGCATATCCCTTGAGGTAAATCCAGTCAGATGATTCAAAGTTGTTCCCAGAATCCGAGTTAGGTAATGGTCAACTCGTATAACTCGTCGCAGGAAAACACATTAGTGACTCCTTCAAAACATATTATCAGAGGCAAATTGTAGCATTGTATCTAAAACTCTAAAATCTATTTAAAAGTTTTCAAAATATAAGCAATGAATTAATTTAACAGTAAGAATTATATTTATCGTTTCTGTTATAACTTACAATTGCATCAAAAATTGTAATATCCTAAATAGAAGATCTTAAAAGGAAATGGACCATTTAGAGGAAAGTTTTCGTTGCTATAATCGAAGAGAAACTTCGCCTTGAAGTATTAGAGGTCAGTAATAAAGGTCTCCGCGGATTCAAAGTCCGGCATATAATGTTTCCCTTCTCTCTCTCTCTCTCTCTCTCTCTCTCTCTCTCTCTCTCTCTCTCTCTCTCTCTCTCTCTCTCTCTCTTTCTCTCATGGCGTAGACACAATTCCATTTAACAAAGTTCAGAAACTACCATCATGGACAACCAGCTCGTTAACATATTCTGTTTTATTCATAGAAACAGAGATCGCAAGCAGTGGCCTGTTCATACACGAAGCACACCGTAAAGGATAAACAAACCCAAACTCCCTAAGCTCTGTTAAATTTTACAGATCAATTAAAATTTAGATCCGATCAACCTTAGAACTCGCAACAGAATTTTCAGTGAGGGGGAAAAAGAAAACATAATTCACTTGTAGCTAAATCAATAAAAACACAATAAATATTCAAACTGCAGTTATAGAAAAATCTCTGTTATTTTATAAAAATAACAGAAACTAAAATAACAGAAAATTTAGGAATTTGAAAATTTTTTTTCTATGAAATTAACCTAAATGACTAAACCCGAGTGCATATATATATACACACACGATTAATTTATTTATTTTCCTAGCTGAGATACTGCACTATAAAATATAGGCCAGTAGAATTTAATTCCTGTGCAGGATTCAAAGTCATACGAAGGCTTCTGGTGGCTACGGGTACTGAGATAAATCTTCCTGTCGATAGCTCACCACCGCGCTTGGATTATAGTCTACATTTACACCCCCTCCCCCCTCATTCTCCCTCTCTACGCCAACGTCTCATAAATTCGCTCAGGCCTCGTTATAAATTCAACCCTCAACGACCCCTCTCGCGCACTGACTTTCTCTCTATCTCTCTCTCTCTCTCTCTCATGTGTGGACTCTCGACAGAACTTGCCAGCTTTTGAATCAGAAATTAATTTCCGAACAGGTTATATATTTGGAAAATAATTTTCGATTCTAAGATCAAAAAACCAAAATTTCGTTTTGAAAAATTTTTTTAATTTTTGCTATTAGAAAATTTTATAATTACGATTTTTTATAGAAATAAAAATAAAATTTATTAGAGAAAATTGAGAATAGGTTATAATGACTAAAATTACTTGTAAAAAAAGACGACTTGAAATATGACAGTGGCATTTTATTTCTGTTAAATATAAAAGAAACGAAATACGGAGTTCTCGCGATTAAAATAGAATGCCTTGTGAATAATGTAAAATGAATGAATAAATAAATAAGCTATTCGTGTTGGTTGTATGCTTCAATAAATTCAGGGATTTTAATTTCGCTGTAAAATGTGATTTTCACCTATAAAAAAAAAAACAATATCTTATAATTAAATTTTAACTAAATAAAATAATAATTTTATTTCAATTTTTGTTTAAAAGTAAAAGTAATCGAATTAATGTTGTTCACTATACTTAAAACAGTAATTTTTTTTTTTAATAATGTACGATTAGTCAATTTTATAAATCGCGCCGAAATCCTATGTTTGTTCGGTCAAATAAAAATTCGAAATTTGAAACTAATGAAGATTCGGTAGTTGCGTCTATTTAAAAGCTTTTATAATTAAAAATCAATTTTAAAATTTATGATTCGTTTATTAATATAATTTTCTAAATAAAAAATACTGATAAAATACAGATAGTATTGAAAACAGTTTAAATTTATCCTGTATATAGATTGAAATTAATTTGTATATAATTCCAATATAATGAATTTTTTATCATATTTCTACAATATTGACATTTTTTAAAAATAAATTTACCTTATTTTTTCGATAAAATGATTTAAAATCAATTTTTCCTTTTTGCAGAAAAAACAAAATGTCTATTAATATTTCAATAAATGAAAAACACATTTTTCGTAAGTGATGAAAATAATTTGCCTTGAGAATTTCGAGAGTTGTTATATAAGATGAGATAGCAGGACAATTGGTATGTAGATGTATATATGAAGATCGTCAGAGAGGAATCTTAAGACTCAACTATACGTTGGCCCGTTCATTCCAAGTCTCAGCTTTTAGGTTAGATTAGCTCTCGCGGAACTTCCGTAATGCGTTAATCTGGCAGTCGCGCATTGTGGGCACGTATAGATATTCCTGTTTGAAGATAAGGCTTATAGAGACGGGATCGTTACGCTCTTCCTCCAATAGTCTACCACGTGTTCTACGTGATGTTGATCGCGTTTCAAGTTCCAGAAACTGTTCCTGAAACAGTTCTCGAATCGTTTCACTTGCCCATTATTCTCTCGTTGTGGAAAATTATCCTCGAAACGTTATATATCTCGTTCTTCAAATCTTCTTCATTGACAGATTTAAGCTGGTCAATATTTCAATAAAAAATATAAAAATTCACAATTATTATATAATAATAAAATGCTTGGTCTGTCCTTCTGTCATAATTTGAAGTTGGCCTTTTCTGATTTCACGTGTTTTTTTTTTTAATAGTAATCTTATGACGTGTCAAATTTTGACAATTCTTTTTCTTATTTTTGCCAAAGTTGTATAATTGTGTTTCCAAATTTCGGAATAAGTTTCTTTAAAATTCCAAATTCGAAAATTCAATTCACGAAGCTGAAGTACAAAACGTTTACCAACGAAATTTTTTTTAAAGTTGTATATTGATTCAAAAATTGTATACAAATACAAAAAATTTATGATGAGAAAAAAGATGCGCCAGGAAATTTCGTACAAGATAGTAATTTGAAAAAAATTTATTTTTAAGGTACCAGGGGCCAACGAATACCTATTAAATATTAATTATAAAAACACAGGCCTCGAATCAACTTAAAGACACAAAAAAAGTCGATTTAGTCGATTTATATTCCAAAAAAAAGTGGATTTGTTTTTTATTTTAACAAAAATATTTTATAGATTTTTAAATAAAATTTTTTTTTTTTTAATAATAATTCTTTTCGAAGGGTTAAAGTTGAAATTTTTAGAAATAATTAAATTTCAAAAGATATTGTTAATTTTCAAACAATTATTAAATTTTACAGAACTAAAAATAATTTATCAAACAATTTTTGGAAAATATTTTTTAAATTTAATTGAATTTTCAGATTTAAAATTGAGATTTTTGAAATTAATTGAAACTTTAAGTGTTTTGTAATTAAAATTATAGATTATTTCACTAAAAATTTATTAGAAAATGTGGACAAAATACAATAATTTGAAAATCATTTTTAATTGAAAAATGGTTTCAGATACCTAGTTGAATTTTTAAAGAATATTAAAATAAATATTAAAATAGTTAAAAATAATTGAATTTCCTTAGAGTTATAATTGAAATTATTAAATTTCAAAAAAAAATTTTTCGATGGAAAATTTTAGAAATAATTAAATTTTAGATGCTTTTAAATTCAAATTATTGAAAATTCAATTAATTTTGAATTGAAAATTTTGGGAAATAATTGAATTTTAATTGAAATTTCGGATATTAATTTAATTTAAGTTCATTTTTGATTGAAAATTTGGATAATTAATTTTGAATAGAAATTTTAGAAAATAATTGAATTTTATTTCATTTTAAATTAAAAACTTGGTAAATAATTAAATTTTAAATTGAAAATTTTGGATAATTATATTGGATTTTTAATTGATTTTGAATTAAAATTTCGGGTAATAATTGAATTTTAGTTTATTTTGAATTGAAATTTTTAAAAAATAATTCAATTTTATTGTGAGATATTTTTTTTTAAATTATAAACAATTGTTAAATTTCATAAAAATTTTAATTGAAAAATAATTTTGATATAATTGAATTTGTGATGTATTTCATTAAAATTGTGAAAAATAATTAATTTAGTGAAGAATCATTTTAGTTCAAAATTTGTTAAATAATTGAATTGAAGAAGATCTGAAGAAGATCTACATTTTATACTAGAAAAATGTATTTTATTTACATTTTTTTGTTTCAAATGTAAAAAAAAGGTCGCATTTTATTAAAAGAAGTCGATAAAAGTCGTATTTTTGAAAAAAGTCGGAAAATGTATAATTCGAGGCCTGTAAACATATAATTTTCATTATTATTATTATTTAATATGTAATAATATTCTAATAAATTAAATTATTATTGATAATATTAATCTTTAATTTCATTATAACAAACAATGAAATACTCAATTTGGCGCGCTTGAGCGCGTTTAATTTTGCTAGTTCAAATATAATATTTTATTTAATTATAATATTGAATTAATAAAATTTTAATTATCCATTTAAAATATTAAAAATTTTTTTTAAAAATAATTATCCTTAGAAATAATTTTAGAAAAGAATTTAATTTTCAAAAGACGAATTTCTAGTTAAATGAAGAAGAAAGATGAAATGAATGTAAGTGATAAAATGGATGGGTCTTTAAAAAGAAATACTTCTCGTGTTCCTAAATTGTAAGAAGGGTTAAAAGAGGATTGTTACGTAAAGGTAAATCAATTCGTAAAATTCAACCTGTCTCTGCTGTGACCTTAATCTCACCTTCGTAGTGCAATAAATTATTCAAGGACGAGAGTCACTTGCACGAAAGCATTGAGTGTCTCGAGGAACGTCGCTTCAGAGTGAATGTTTAAAGGATTTTCCTTTTCTCTCTCTCTCTCTCAGTACAGATATTTTTAAACTCGAGCAATTCAATTTATTGATTAATCAAATAAAAAAGAAACATCTTCAATTAGTCTCAGAATTTTTTTTGCCCCTTTTCGTTTTAAAATTCCAAAAAAAAAGATTACATTTTTTTCAAAAAAAATTGAGCAAATGAATTTATGGATTTTATAGTGATTCTTTGGAGAAATTAAGAAAAGTTTTGTGAAATCGTCGAAATTGAAAGGATCTATTGAAGAGGTGGTTTTTTTTCCAAAGCCTTCCTAAAGCTTCTATCAGAACTCACTAGGACGATTTTTCCCCATCCCCCCCCCCTCCAAACAAGTATTTTGTCGCTGGAGTAGATTTTAGTCCTATCTCAATCCAACACTCCTCGAGTAGCTTCGCCCAAAAACCAGTTACCCAAAGCACACACGGTATTGGCAGGTTTTTTTTTTTTTGTAAAGCATCAGGAAGACTTAAGTTCAAGAATGAGGTCGTGAAAAGTGCACACAGAAGAATTTTTCTTGGTAACATTTTATCTTTTTTGTTGAAAATATTTTTGTTATTTTTAATTATAATGATGCACTTTTTTATTAATAAAAATTGCACTTTTGCAATTTAAAAAAAAAAAAATAATAATAATTGTAGAAAATGAGTCATAATTTCGTAATATTGTCTTTAGTATATCATCATTGAGATAAAGATATATATTTCATTATTAAATTCAACACAAGGAGGGTAAATTAAAAGTTGCTCGTTAAAGTTTGACGGAAACTTTGTTCATTCTTAATTAGAAGCAGCATGACTGTCCAATAAATACATTTTCGCATTAGCATCAAAAATAGAGAAAGGACTGGAAGTAAAATTCCAGTACATTAAGCTTAACAACTTACACAAGCCGCGGATGGGAATTAAACATAGAGTTTGCCTTGTTTCCTGTTAATGCAGTTCGCTGGACCCTTTTGCAACGCTATTTGTATTCCAATACGGTAAAAGTTTCTCTCTCTCTCTTTCTCTCTCTCTCTTTCTCGCCGGCAACTTGGGCATTCCGTTTCGACAGCAACGCGTAAAGAGAAGAGTTGAAAGAAAGAAAAAGACTCCCGTGGTTCTCAAGGAAAACACAGAAAGAAGAAACAAACGGAATGAGAAGGAAAGAGTAAAGTTTCCTCTCTTCCAAAGAATGGGGAGTTAGGTAGATTGGTACTACGGATTTCAGGTGACGAGTGCGACCAACTCACACCTCTCGAGTTGAGAGGCATTCGAAAGTCTCTCTTTCTTTCTCTCTCTCTCTCTCTCTCGTCATAGTTGTATTCCAACAACATGTCTCAAGACGTCGCAACGATAATGGAATAACCGAAAGAGAGTGGGTGGATGAGAGAGAGAGAGAGAGAGTTGGGGGAGATGAGATAAAGTACAGACACGACAACAGGATGGCGTCGGTGACAAACAAAGTTTAGTTTGAGTCCCGCTCGGAACCAAAACTGTATTCTCTGCTAGGAGTTAACCCGCTGTGTCGGTTTTACCCCGCCTCTCCTTTCTCCTTCTCGAAACACTATCAAATCCTGTCTCTCCCCATCACTTTCTCTCTACAAACCCTTAACTCTGCGCTTTTGCCAGGCACCTTGCAAGCTTTCTGAGTTACAAACGTGACGAACGCGACGTTAACCTAACTTATTACTTCCCTAAACTCATTGCTTAAGCTTACAACCACATGTATTGGTCCTACCCCACCCCCACCACTCCTTTTACTTTTCTTCTCTTACAAAATTCACGTATTCGTATTTATTATTATAATTATATAATTTCAGTATGGAAATATTTCACGTTTCTACAAAGTTACCGTGGTGATTTATTTTTTTCTACATAGCCGCTGTATAGTTGAACTATGTTGAAACTAGCTGGAAATGTAACAAGTTTCTGGATACTTGAACTATATGAAAACTATGTAGTGCATCTCGATTATTTAAAAAGGACAGGACAATTATACTATATAGTTTCTAAATAGTTGGACTATCTAGTTTCTAAATAGTTGGACTATCTATTTTCTAAATAATTGGACTATCTAGCTTCTAAATAGTTGTACTATCTAGTTTCTAAATAGTTGGACTATCTAGTTTCTAAATAGTTGGACTATCTAGTTTCTAAATAGTTGGACTATCTAGTTTCTAAATAGTTGTACTATCTAGTTTCTAAATAGTTGGACTATCTATTTTCTAAATAATTGGACTATCTAGCTTCTAAATAGTTGTACTATCTAGTTTCTAAATAGTTGGACTATCTATTTTCTAAATAATTGGACTATCTAGCTTCTAAATAGTTGTACTATCTAGCTTCTAAATAGTTGTACTATCTAGTTTCTAAATAGTTGGACTATCTAGTTTCTAAATAATTGGACTATCTAGTTTCTAAATAGTTGTACTATCTAGTTTCTAAATAGTTGTATTATCTAGTTTCTAGATACTTAACTATACAAAAACTGTCTACTATAGAACTGTCAGGGCCTCGACAGTTTTCCTTGTTTAAAATAATTAAAATTAAAATTTTTAACACTACCTTCTTTAAAAAAAAATTATTAACAATTAAATGGAATCTTTTATACTCGTGTTTTATGTTTCTAAAATTACTTTTTGTAAAACAAGTTATATATATTATATATATTTTTCCTTCGGTGTTAAAGATATATATCCAAATGTGTACATACGTGATTTATGAAGAAGGTGGAGGTGTAAAGATTAAATTTTACGGCTCACATTGTGAAAGTTTATCTTTTATAAAGAAGTTTTGCAAATTTACCTAGTTAAACAGACTTTTTCTCTTATAGATACTTTTTTTTATGAATAAGCAAACAAATTATATTTATTCGATTTTAAATATACAAATATCTTAGAATGAGTGTACCGATTTCTAGAAATGAATTTCCAGTAATAGATAATGAAATTTTCCAATTTCTCGTAATTTCTGTTTCAGTAGTAAAAATCAAATTTAGTCTAATTTAGACTAATTTTTGAAGTAGTAGAAATTAATTTATGAAATTGTGGAATTTACGTAGTAGAATTTTATGATTTCTTGGCATTTTTTTATCAAAGTAGAAAAATGTTTGTTAAAGGCTTCAACAAAATTCCCTCAATATTATTAATAGTAGTAAATGTAAGTTTTAGTGAGACATTCTTTGATTTCCTTCAATTTTAGAATCAGTAGTAAATATGAGATTAAGTCAGACATATTATTCCCTTATTTCTCTACTTTTTGTAACAGTATTAAAATTCAGAATTAATTAAATAGAAATTATTGGAGTTCTTTTTTAATATTTTTCTAAGTAGTAAAAGACAATTTCAGTCAGACCATATATGCTTATTCTTAAAATCGCGTTTTTGTATAATAATTATAATATAAAAAAATTCTACTCCTTTTTAGTTTGAAATTATAATTTATTTTTTAATTTGTATTTATCTATGTTTATTTATTTCTATTTAATAATAAATAATTATTAAATAAAAATTCTATTGTAATTACCGAAAAAAATCTCGATTATATATTAAATGTGTTGATTTTTTGCTTTGGCAAATAAAATACAAGAAGCCGAAAGTCAAAACTTTGTTTATATACCCGCGCGGGTAGGATTAAAAATTTGTCAGGCCTTTTGCCGAAGCTCTATTTCTCCTGTATATTTCAAATGAACCAAAAACCATTTCAGTCAAAAGCGCTTTACAAGGAATTCAGTGTATAAAACATCAACGAGCCGGGTTACTCGTAGAAAAGAGGTTCAGTTTACGTTTTGGACCAATTCGTTAGAAACTCAGAGCAAGAGAGAGAAAGAGAGAGAGAAAGAGAGAGAGAGAGTTTGTACACACAATAAAAGTTCACTACATAATAGTGAAAAGTCGCGGACAGAAGTTTTCGCATTGACGCGGATAAAATTTCAACTCTGCCCGCTGGCGACTCAACGAAAAGGGACCAACTTCATTTTGCAATAAACGAAATATAACTTCCGCTTCTCTCTCTCTCTCTCTCTCTCTCTTTTTTTTTACTTTCTATCTTGTCCCCTTCGGTCAAATCGCGAAAATATCTGGTGGTAAATGAAACGAACAAATTTCCTCGATATATGGCACTTCGCCGAAAGAAAGATAAAAGGGGGTAAATAGGGGGAAAGGGGGACGAGAGTAGTTGAGAATTTTGGAGCACAATAGGCGAGAAGGTTAGCTCAACTTCCCTTGGAAGATCGTTCGAGTTGCTGGATAGAATTTTTCTCTTTCTCGTCGGGGTCCATCTCAAAACCTCTTTTTCCTCTTTCTCTCTTTCTCTCTTTCTCTCTTTCCTAACTTCATACTTTTTTCTGTAAACTCTCTTTATTATTGTTTGCCTTCGTATTTCGTGCACTTTGCTAACAAAACTAGAGCGACGTGCTTTCTTGATAATAAGTATACTATTCAAAAATAAATTGTCAATTAAAAACCATTTTTTTTTCTAAATAAAAAATAAATTTCTAGAACAATGATTTTTTTGCAAAAAATTGTGACAAATATTTTTCAATCCCCTTTTGTAATCAAATTTTGTTGTTCGTTGGTAAAATTTTTGGTTAAACAATTTTGTTAGAAAATATTTTAGAAGAGTAAAAAAATTGATTAGCCGAACACACTAGAAAAGTTTCTTATCATCGCTTTTGTTATTTGCAAAATATTGCACAAAGAGGTTTCTCAGTATTTGTTTTCTTTTTAATATAAAGCTTGAATGCAAACCATGTAGTTCTTCTTTTTTTTATTCGGCCTTCGGACGTACATCAGCTTCTTAAGTTAGGGGGGGGATCGGATTATTTATTTAATAAAATGTTGTCTAAAAGTCTGTGTCGGCTTTAGACAAAGCTTTTTAGATAACGTGGTTGTACAACAAAACCACTATATAATACTAACTTCAAAGAATTCATTTCTTTTCGTATTCTGTCTTTTTTTTTTTTTTGTTTTGTTTTTACTATACTTTGCTTAAGGCGATTTGATCGCCTTCAAGTATTTTCTTTTTCAAAACTTTTTGCAGTTCAATTGTTATACTTTGAATTTATTTATTTTTCCCACAAGAAAAATCGTGAAAAAAAAACTAATCCTTTGGAATTTTCAAATTAATTTCTCTACACTTCGTTAAGGGAAACAGAGAACAGAACAATACTTTGTTTGGTGTGCAGAGGTATCAAGAACTTTTCTGATTCTCCAAGATTAAAAATCTTTTTCAGAGATAGAAGAGACAATGGTTGTGTGTAGTGTGTCTCCACTGAGAAAAGTAGCCGGGCAGATATTTCTTTATTTTTAGAACACTCTTCCTTTGAATTATTATTTTTCCTGGTGGTTCATTCTTATGGAAATGAATAATAAATAATTTTTAAAGAAAATATAATAGGAAATAAATTTTCATCATGTATTCATTATATTGTTATTATTTCTTCTTTTTTTTTCTTTTCTTTATTTTTATATAAAAACAAGTAGTTTTATATAAAAAATAATAGAAATGTGAAATAAACATGACATTGATCAAAACAAGTAAAACAATAAATGTCCAAGAGTAAATAATATCTATTTCAAGTTTGACAGACTTTCAATTCACATGAATAAATTTTATAAAAATTTTATTAAACTATATATTATATTCACAGAAAATTACAAAAATAAAATAAGCTGCAACGCTTATTTTAATGCCTTTTAATTTTCTGTGTTTGTGTGAAACGTTTAGTGCAATGTGAATTTTAACGAATTTATTTCGGTTTATTTAAATCTTTATATTTTTTAAGAAATAATTATTAATTTGGAAAAATATCTTTTTGGAAAAATATTTATTTAATCAAAATATTTCCATGCTTTTTTTTTATCATTTGGAAAATTTTGTTTCATTTTGCAATTTTTTTTTTTCAATTTCAGTACTGTTTTAATTAGATATTATATTTACTTCCATTATACTTAATTGATCAAAGTGTTTGTAATTTTATTATTTGAAATGGAAAATTATAATTTTATAAAATTTTTTAAAATTAACTTATTTATGAAACAATAATTATTTTATTTCTGTATGTGACTTTTTGTAATCAAAGGATTAAATTTAATTTAGTTTATATTTTCTTTATGCACATATTTTATATTTAATTATTATTATACAATTATTATTTTATATGGAAATTTATTTGAAAAATTAATTAATTTAATTTTAATATTTAATATTTTTAAATTTAATGCATACATATTGTTTTGAGTGATTTTAGTAGAAAAAAAAATTCAAATATTCAATTAGATTATTGTTTTTATTTTGTTTAAACAAATTATTAGTTATATCAAACAAAATATGTATTTGGTTTAAATAAATTATTATTTGCGCCAAAGAATATATTTATTTGGTTCGAATAAAATTTTATTTGTATCAAATAAAATATTTATTATATAAATAAAATTTTGTATCAAAAAAATATTTATTTGATTTAAATAAATTATTATTAAGCTGTGAGATAAATTTTTTTAAATTCAAATAAATTTTAAGAGAGAATTCATTTAATTTTAGCATTTCACGTCACGTTTAGTGTCAATGTGAATGGAAAACATTGTTTTGTAATTTGTCGGCGAAAGAGTGGGGGGGGGAAAGAGGTTTCTTCGACATTTCCCCTGGCTACACTGGTTGACCAGTCTCCTCGAGTGGATTATTAAACGAGGTCCCAAGCGGTGCAGGCGACGGCCAAGGTTTCAAACTGTAGTTTATTTAGTTGAAAAGTTACGCTGCAGTCGCTCGTATAGGTCATGCACCTGCGGTACTAAAGCTCCTCCTCGTATCAGCATACTGCTACGAACTTTATCTTTCCTATACGCGAAAGATAGTAACCAACACTATCTCGGTTTCCTTCTTCTGATGTTATATATATATATATACATATACACATATTTCTCTGAAGATTCCCGAAGGAATAAGAAATGTGAGAAGTACCAACGCACATCTTCGTTTTCGTTCTCAAGAGATTCTGAAACTTCAACTTTCCGAGTGACAGCCTGCCACATGAGCAACTCCAAACTTGAAGACCCGAGATTTTCGGAAATGGGTCTCCAAAATATATTATTCACTATAAAAAAAAAAAATCTTATAAATTTTAGAATTTTCATGTTAGAGATGAGATTTTTGTCTCATAAATGATTTTACTAGTTATTTTTTACTTTTTGGAATATGTATTTTAATACCAAAAATGAAAAATTACGAAAATCAAAAAGGAATTTAATTGAAAAAATTAAATCTTTTTATGAATTTAATCTGCAACGCTTTTTTAATAGGAGATTTTTTCTCAACTTGAGGTTAATTGTCTATAAATAGTTTTACAACTTGTTATAAGATAGAGTTTGTTAATAAAAAAAATTATCTTTATTCACTTGGAAAAAAAAAGAAAAATGAAGAAAAATAAAATCTCTCCCTTTTTTCGAGAGCTTGATACGTAAATCTCACTTTGTTAAAATTTACATATATAGAAAGGCGCTGTATATATGGTATATATAATTTAAAATGCACAAAGCATCTTGTAATATGAGAACTTGGCATTACTCAAACTAAAAAGTATATATATATATATATATATATAAATGTGTAAAATTTTGTAACAGACTGAATTCCGGATTTAATTATTTTATCAACCCCGACAGGCGTGCACACATATATACACAAAGGAATCTTGAAAGTCCATTCTACTATTTGTAAAGCCAGTAAATTAAAGGTAACAAAGAGTATAAATTTTTTTTCACCCCCTAGGTAAAAACTCACTATTTCCTTTATATACGTTAAAATAACAATTTATAAATTACCGCTATTTTGCTGAATGTAAAAAAATATAGGTACTGCTTTGATATTTAAGAGAAATCATTTTTTTCTTTTGAAGTAGGCGCATCTTTATATTATTTTATTTGGGTAGAGTAATTGTAATTGCAATTATAATTATAATTGTAATAATTGTATAATTGTAATTGTAAATTTTAATTATAATTTTATTTGTAATTATAATTGTTGTTGTAGTTGTAATTATAATTGTAATACACTATAAATTAGATATAAACGGTAATATAATGAATGTCCAGTTCGATGTTGTTAAAAGAGGAAGTCTATTAATCTCGCGTTAACATCGTTAGCGAATGGACCAACTCACTCCAGTGTGTCTTGAGCGCCAAACGAAGAACGTTACGTGATCTCGTAAAAATGTTAATGGCGAAAGAGCTTGGCTCGTATCGCGTCGCCTTTTCAACGATGTGTACGCGCGCTATGCCAAATAGAAGTGTGTGTTGGTACTCTGGTTCTCGCGGGAAAAAAAATAAGAAGGAAACGGGATAAGGGTACGTGGTACCACGTACAATCCAAGCCCTCTCTCTCTCTCTCTCTCTGGTTCTACTTCCGTTTTTATTCCCCTGCATCTGCCTCTCACACTTTCTTACATACACATCAACAAATCGTTCCCTTTTTTTTCTGTTCTCACGACATTCTGGATCCATTGCTCTATTACTATATAAGTCTGCTTTTGCGAATCTCCGTACCACCAAATTGAACCTCTTAAATGCCATTTGTTCCAAGTTTATGACCCCTACATAAGACCTGGTTATCAACACTCCCATTGTTGATGACATTCTTTTAAGATGTAAGAACTGTAAAAAGAGTCTTAACACAAATTTAATGTTAAGCTGTGAAAATATATTTTATATATTACGGTTTTTTTTTTGGAAATTTTATAAAAAAAAAATTTTTTTTTTGTTTTTAAATCTTTATGCAGAATGAGTGAAAAATTTTATTTTCGAATAAAACCCAGAGAGAAGAATTATGTATACATTAAATACTCATTATGTACAGTAACTATTTATATATGCACTATTAAAAAAATGTGCATAATTTTTTAAATTGTAATTATTCATAATGAAATATAATGCATAATTATTTCGATCCTTGAGAAAAGGAAATATTCAATTAGTTTCTTGTACATTTAATAGTAGGTCAATTTGATTATAGCCAGACATAAAAACTTCATAAAAAATTCAGTAGTAAAAGTAAATATACTGTCAGACTTTACAGATTTTTATATTTTTCAGTAGTACAGGTAAATGTACTGTCAGACTTTAAATATTTCTAATTTTCCCAGTAGTACAGGTAAATGTACTGTCAGACTTTAAATATTTCTAATTTTCCCAGTAGTACAGGTAAATGTACTGTCAGACTTTAAATATTTCTAATTTTCCCAGTAGTACAGGTAAATGTACTGTCAGGCTTTAAATATTTCTAATTTCCCAAGTATAACAGGTAAATATTAAATCAGACTTTAAATATTTTTAAATTTGTCAGTAGTACAGGTTAATAAGAAGTCCGACTTTTTTTTTAAATTTTATCAGTAATTCAGGTAAATATTAAGTCAGACTTTCTAAACGTTTGTAATTTCGTTAGTAGTATAAGTAAATATTTAAAATTAGATTTTTTTTTAATTTTTTGTAATTTTTTCAGTAGTATAAATTGATTTTAGTCGAAATTAATATCGTATAATTTTTCCTCTTTTTTCACAACTATTACATTTTTTAAAATTTAATTTTCTTGAAATCAATTTTCTCATTTTTATTGCAATTCTATTTTCTTCATTTCCATTGATTTAAATTTTAAAGCATTTACATATTATTTTAAATCTCATTAATTTTACATTGATTTATGATTAAACAGAATTATGTTGTACAAATTGAATTCTTATTAAATTATAAAATATCCGTTTTTAATATCTTAAATTCGAAGATAATTCAAGTCCTGTCAATTTTGCCTGCAACTAAATTGGAATGATTTAGTTTTTTAAAATTTCTTTTCTCAATTTTTTATTTTTACTTTATTTCAAATCATCAATACTGATTGGATTTTTAATTAAAACAAAATTATATCATATCGAAATTTTCCTATATAAATTAACAATTTCCGATTCTTAATATTTTTAGCTCAAAAAAAAAAAAAAAAACATTTGTTTCTATATAATAGAATTTTCATTGAATCGACTATTCATTAAACAGAATTTTCATTTTACCAAATTTGTTTAGTGACCTTCTTTTTCTAAATAAAAATTCCGTTAT
Organism: Leptopilina boulardi; assembly: GCF_019393585.1. Classification (NCBI taxonomy): domain Eukaryota; kingdom Metazoa; phylum Arthropoda; class Insecta; order Hymenoptera; family Figitidae; genus Leptopilina; species Leptopilina boulardi. The sequence goes on from NW_026138019.1 coordinate 846,671, forward strand.
TCGAAAATTTAATTATATAAAATGATAATTATATTACTGTCAATTAACAATTCGATTCCTTATATTTTTCTAAAAAAAATTGTACACTATAATTTCACAATATTTATATAACAAAAACTTTTATCAAAAGACGAGTTTCTTTTTTTTATGTCTCTTTCATGAAGAGTTCTTTGCTATCGAATTGAAAGGCACAATCAACTTTCATTCATTTAATGTCGTAGATAAAAAAAAAAAAGAAAGTACGCTTAAAGTTGGGGGTTCAAGTTTTTCACATTTTTTTTTTCATCATTCGCGTGTGAAAAGTGAATAAAAAAAGAGAGGCCATTAAAGTGTGAGAAACGGTGAAAACAGCGGAACACCTTCAGCCAAGCGTCTTTCTGACTTTCTTACTAAGTTATGTTCCCATTCTTTGTTTTGCTGTGACAATTAAATTCAGTGGAACGACCTACTGACTATAAAACCCTGGCGGGATGAAAAAAGAATGCGAGAAGAAAGAGAGAAAAAGATTGGGGCGAGATGAGAAAGATGGATAATTAATCGTGGTCCAGTACCCTTTTGGTGAGAAATACAATTTCTTGTCCATTTTTATTGTTTTTTTTTTTTTTTTTTTTTTTTGGTGAAGAAATTTCCCGTATGAATGTTGCCAGTCTTATAGGGAAGTCTACATTATCATCTACTAGCGTTAGGTATACCTTGTTCAACATCCATACTGTTCACTAGAGATATGGTTCTCGTATCCTTCTACACATGTACATGACTTGAATAACATGTGATTTCTATGGGCATGTGACATACTATATATAGAGGTCACTCGACTGCGATGTGCGTCGAAAGATAACCACTGTGCTATTTGCTTGTTCTGCTGCCAAAATGTTGAAAATTCTACCCCTCTATGACACATTAACGTCCAACACTGACTGCGTATAACGTTTTACGAACCAACTCTCTCTCTCTATAGTGAGTCGAGTGGTTTTATTTACGGAAAATCGTAAAAGAAACTTGAAATGCATCAGTAACGGTAAAAATTTCTCTCAAAGTGTAATAAAATTAAATAATAAAAAAGAAATATTTATGAAAAATTATTATTAAGTTTGTACTCTTTAAATTTACTCTTGGATAATTTGTAACTTCGATTCACTTTATTTTCAATTCACTTGATATTCATTTTCACTTCACTTTCACTCTCGCTTTCACTATCACTTTCACTTTCACTATCACTTTCACTATCACTTTCACTATCACTTTCACTATCACTTTCACTATCACTTTCACTATCACTTTCACTTTAGTTGGTATTCACTTGATAATCACTGCATTTGCACTTTACTTCTATGCACTTTCACTTCCACTTCACTTGATAATCACTTTCACTTCAGTTGATATTCACTTTATAATCACTGCGCTTTCGCATTACCTCACTTTCACTTGATATTTATTTCACTTAACTTCATATTAACATCAATTCATTTTATATTCACTTAAGTTAAATGAATATCAGGTGAAAGTGAAAGTGCAGTCATTGCAAATGCAATGATTATCAAGTGAATACCAAGTGAAGGAAAAGTGAGGATAAGTTCAAGTGCAATGATTATCAAGTGAATATCAAGTGTATATTAAGCGAATATTAAGTGAGCATTAAGTGAATATCAAGTGAAAATAAAGTGACTATCAAGTGAATATCAAGTGTATATTAAGCGAATATTAAGTGAGTATTAAGTGAATATCAAGTGAATTTCAAGTGAATATCAAGTGTATATTAAGCGAATATTAAGTGAATATCAAGTGAATTTCAAGTGAATATCAAGTGAAAATAAAGTGACTATCAAGTGAATATCAAGTGAATTTCAAGTGAATATCAAGTGTATATTAAGCGAATATTAAGTGAGTATTAGGTGAATATCAAGTGAATTTCAAGTGAATATCAAGTGAAAATAAAGTGACTATCAAGTGTAGATCAAGTAAAAACTGAATTGAATAGTGGTAGTAAAATACAGAGAAAGTACAGTGATAGTAAACTCATAGTATATTAAAGGTAAAATTTACATTTAACATGCAACAATTTAAATTCGAAAAAAACTTATAGAAAATAATTCTTTAAAAATAAAATTATTAGTCTTCCTATTAAGTAGACACATGTGTGTGTGTGTGTATCAAAATTAGAAACAAAATGTTATCGATATAGTGCATACACACTTGACGTTTTATGGCGCTTTTATTTAAAACAAATGTTAAAATAGATTTATGAGTGAGATCGTAATTGAGCATTATTTTCTCATATAGCTTCCTTCACTGTACATATATATATATATATATATAAAGTCCAAGCTAATAACTTCTCCAGAAAGCCATAAAATCGAGGCACATTTCGTTTCCCTCTTTCTCTTCGTTAATGTTATCCCGTAAATGACCTCCGTCACAAGTAACCCCTAATACACGTGGTTTTTTATAATATATAGGCACTTTATGAGCTTACGTGAAATACAAGCGAAAGCAATAAAGCACCAAGATATTTATCACTTGATACGTTATGCTACTTGAAATATTACATTTAGGACATATAAATAGAAAGAAAAAAAAAAAAAAAAAGAAGAAGTGACTTAACTCGCCCCCGGGTCATATTCCACTCACACTGAATATAAATCCGTTAATAATTCTTTTCTTTTTGTATATCCAAAGTGTTAACAAACTTATTATGCGTTGAGACAATAAATGATTCCGACAATTCGAAGCAAAAGAGTACAAAATAATTTTTCGTATTTTAATTTACGTTTGCTATAACTTTCTAAAAAAAATTAGTTAAAAATGACTGAATTTTTAATTAATTATCTTTTTAAAAATATTATAATTATTATATTTGTTAAAAGAAAAATGTGTTCCTTTTGTTTTTGGAATTAATATATTAGTTTCAAGAATTAAATTTTTCATGAATAGTATTGTGTTTGTTCGCTTACAAATAATGTGTTCATGAAACAAGACAAAGGAATCTCTCTTTCTCTTTTGTTCTTTCATTCCATGTTCACTTTTTTCCCCGGATGTCTTTCTCTAAAAGACAGGAAATTGAGATTGTGGATCCGAACACCTCAATCCGTACAGATGAGATCTCGTAAATATTGGAAAATTGGAAATCAGTTAGCCTTAGGTCTCAACGACTCTGAAAGAGCGAGAGAACATTTCAGACTAGATGGAACAACAAAAATGTAAATGATGTACAATTTTTTTCAATTTTCAGAATCTCAAAAAAAAAAAAAAACTTTTCAATCAATTATAACAAATACTGTTTTTTTTATGTTATACATTTTTATTTTATATTTTTGTTTATTATTCATTGTTTCGTAATATTTATTTCGTTATTGATTTTAAAAATTATTATTATTATTGAGTAAAAATTAATGACGTGATTATTATTCTGTTTACATATATATATATTGCATTGGGATTAATAGAAAGCAGAAAAGAGAATTATCATTATTATTGGATGAAACAAAATAAAAGTGTAAAGAAATAAGAGGGCTTACTATTATTGTTTGGGGGAGGAGAATAAACGCTCTTAGATTTATACTCGGCTTCTATTGAGACAAGAACGTTTATATTCGAAGAATAGAAGTGCACATTGAATTTGATCATGAATCGCACTTTTCCCAGTTTGAACGTGAGCACAACTCTTACTCTCTTTTTGCCTCATTCTACATCCATTCTTTTCTAGAATGATATTGTCGGAATAAAGGAACAAGAGAAATTTCACCTCCCTACTCTAGAATCGAAATTGGATGTTAACACGCGACCTTGTGTCGTTCGCGATTTGTAAAAAAAAAAAAAAAAGGACTCGAGAAAGTTAATCGACTGTACTATAACCAATTTTCACTTTTTAATTTACCTGAACTGTTATTTCTGTAATTTTTATTTAAATTATTTCAATAGGAAAAGTAAATCAGATTATAGTATTGGTATGGTAAATATTACAATAATAGTATAGTAGTAGTAACGGTAAATAAACAGATTCTGTAATTACAAGTTTTCGTTTTATTAAAAAAAAAAAAAAAAATCATTAATTTACTTCTCGTTTAGACAAAATTGAATGTTTTCTATCCGTTTACTTTCTGGTTTTTTTTTTTGGAATTCCAATTTAGGCTACCGGTATTTACTTTGAAAGATGTGAAACTATCCAGTGGACGAAGTGATAGAAAAGAAAATTTGCAAACCTCTGATAGAGAGGGATCTCAGTCGAGGGAAATGGCAGTCACGATGTGTTGGATGAACTGATTGTCGGGAAAATAGTCCGAGAATACTTGTCTAGAATAATATCAGGCGGAGAGAATTTTTCTCAATATATTATAAATCTTTTTCTCTGACTCAAAATTTAAATTAAAATTATATTTTTTTAATTGTTTTAAAAATTTAGAAATTTTTTTAAATTGAAAAAAATGATAAACCAAATAATTACAATCTCTGATGATGAGAGAGAGAGAGAGACTCGCGCACTATTATAAATAATTAATTTATGATTAATAGATCCGAGGTTCATGTTTAGAGTATATAGCAAGTTTCCATAGTCAAACATGCGATTAATCAAGTTTTTCGAATACACCCGTTAGATCAAGCGTGACATGTAAACGCATATAAGCTCCGCGTTGGCAGTGACGTTAGCAGATAATGCAATCTCGTCATCGCTATGGTCATGCTTGTCTCAGGTAATAACGATTATTATTTTACATTCTCTCATTTCCTTCAGTGACAAATGATGATATAAATTGTCATTTCTCACGTGCCTTCAATTTTTTCACCCTACAAATATTAAATTATTAAATATTTTTTTAATTTCAGTTTGTTAGCTTTTTTTTGACATAGATTTCTGAATTACCGACCGATGGAAAACAGATGGCGCTGTGATAGTTGTCACAATTCTAACTACACATTTTTTTTTTTATTATTTTATAATAGAAAAACATTGAAAACAGTTGATAAATGCTAATATTCAAAATTGGATGTTCTTTTATTTGAAAGTTGTGAATTGTGTAAAGAAAGTCATGGCATTAATGGGTCAACGAAGTCAGCACATTAGATGGAAAAGAGGATTTTCTCTAGAAGGTTTTTGTCTCGAGCTTATTTTTCGAATGCAAATGTCTGGAATAATCCATATTTTATGTCGAGACGATACCAGGGACGTCGTCGGCTCAAGGAAAGTTTATTTGCAAAGTTTTCGACTTTGGCGGTATGCTCCGGTGTGAAAAAAGAAAAGAACAAGCTCCCTCTCTCTCTCTCTCTCTCGCCTAGGCTTTAAGCGTGATCGAAGTTACTCTCGCGCGCACGGCCTTAAACCAAAAAGGTTCCACCAGAAACCATATATAAATATCTTGTGTGAGCGGTTGAAAGTTCCATTTTCTGTCGTCGACATAAGCTATATATATAACTCAAGTTCATTAACTTTCTTTTTTTTTTCATTTTTTATTCTCATTTTTTTTTTTATATTTCTTATTATAGTGTGGTTTTTTCGAATTTTATTTGCAAAGAATTTCATTTATTAAAATCAATGAAGCTTTTAAATCAAGGTGGTCAATCTATATGGTTGAACATTATTCATCACAAATTTGCTTTGGACTCGTGCCATGATTTCTCGTTTCAAATACATTCAAGTAAATGATCCACAGTCCACTGGATAAGAACACATGTGACAGCGAAACTGTTTTCGTTTCTTGTACATGTGAACTTTATATATAGAACATTGTGTCCTGTATTTTCGCCTTCTCAAACTATACCGAAGCCTAACGAATTTCAAAAGAAATTTATTTGTTACAAAAAACATATTTGGAAAAATCTAAATATTTCAAGTACAATATATTTTTGAGAGAACAAAAATAGATGAAAATTTCATTGGACCAAATTTTTCATTAAATTAAATATTTAAATATTATTAAATAATTTCGTCGATCAACATTTATTTTCATTTGCTTAGGGTCTTCATTTTCTTATTAATGAAATATCGTGTTCAATTTTGTATGATGCCTGCAATAACGACGATGTATTTTCTTTCAATTCGGGCCAGATTGAATGGCACGTTTATAAGTCGACTTGAATTGAGAAGCAGGTTTGAGGGAAAATTGATTTTGTAAAAACATAAATCTCACTCGAGAGATTCGCAATTTATTATTAGTGTAGAAAATATATTCATTGAAAAAAAAAAAAAAAAAAAAATTATGCATTCTTTGATAGAAATATAGGTTGAATATAGAAAAAAAGTGAAATCGATAATTGTAACGTTAATTAGCTGTCCCTTGAAGGCTAGTTTGTTTTTTTTTGTTTGTTCTCGTTATTCTCCTAATGATAACTCTTTTTTTGTAATCTAAGTTGAATTAATGAATTCAAACAATGATTGTCAAAATAAAAAAAAAAAAAAAAAAAATTGAGAGAATATGCCAGAGGAAAAAATGTCTAGTTGAAATTAATTGATTATTGCACTCGTTTGGTTACTCTCATGGACCAATTATTTTACAAGTCGCTTCTCTTTTATATCACAACGAAGCAGTGAAAAATAGAAAATATAAAATTCTGAGCTGGTGAATCTTTTATTTTCAGTGTGATCACTGATAAGAATTACAAGAGGTAAAATTTTTTTTTTTTAGAATTTTCTAATTCTAGATTAGTTTGATGTAAAAAAAAGTTTATTGAACCAAGATTTATTTTTGTAACGATAAATGAAAAAGTTTTTTCGTGAAATTAAATCTTTCTTGTTACTTTTTTTAAAAAAAAAAAAGAATTCGTAACATTATCTTTTAGTGCATGCGCAAATTGCAAGAAATGTGAAAGTTAACATCGTGTGGAGTTAATTCACTGGTAGGATAAGTACTGCTAATTAAGCTATTAGTAGTCGCGTTGGGACTAATTAAAGGACAGAAAAAAGCTAGAATATATATTTTTTGCTGTCAAAAAAAAAAGTCTCCTTTCAAACCTTGGAATGTTGCTAAAAGTAACGAAAAAGAAAAAATGCACCGAGATAATGGAAAAGGGTGCGACAACGAAGTTATCGAAAATTTCTCATTTAAATTTAACGTATATAGAAAAAAAAAGAAAATTCAGTTTCGCTGTGAAAAAATTTTAACAAAAAGATTCTCTGTATTTTCATTATATTAAATATTTTATTTTTATAAAAAATTATATATTTAACATTTTCAATGGTAAATAAAAAAAGGAAACTTTTTTTTACTCCAGAAAATGAGAGTTATATTTGGAAATGTGAAAATGAAATTGGAAAATGGATAATAAAGAGAGAAATCCAGAAAGTGATGATTAATCGAGAATAAGCCCTGAGAATCGCAGGTGGCAAAGGAGATAATCGCCTCTCTCGCTGACTCCTTTTCGTTCGCGTCAGAAATTAACGTTTACCGTCTGACACGAACTGTGTGGCATCGACCCATATCGCAATTGGGTTGGTAATTACCAGCAATTATTTTCGTACATCGTTTGGCCTATACGCAGCGCGTAATTGCGAATTCAAAATATATATAACCACTTGCTATATATATATACATATATATGGGGGTTTTCGCGAATGTAATTTTCACTCCCTCTTTGGGGGCTTTTGAACTTGCGTCGTATATGGGAGGTCGCATCGACTTCGAACCTGCCTGGCAGCCATTCAAATTCCCTAGAATTTTTCGCTGTAAATTTAGTGTATTTCGATGCGCATTACACGCGATATATGAGACAATAACTGGAATAAAAAAAAAAACGGTTCTAGAGCTTTGCTGATATTTTACGAAATCCATGTGCGTGTATTGGAATAAACGAGTAGTATAAATTATTTTTTTTTTTCATATCGAGCAAATAAACGACCAGGAACATTTTTCAAATTCATTCAACGCTATGAAAATAGAGGGGAATTCATATTATTCGAGCAATTATGTACTTATGATAAATAAATTGAAATTATTTTTCTCGTATTTTTTCTTTACTGAAAATATTTAAAAATTTAATATTTACTAAATTAATTATAAAAAAGAAAAATCTTTTTTTTTTTCAAAAAAGTAAAAAGTTTATAAATGTCATATGAATACAAAAAAAAACTTGTGTAGAAAGATAGCGAGAATGTTTTTTGTGTGTAATTTAACAAACAGAGATTTACAGAATTACCCTGCCAGTTCATCATAAAAGCTTTATTGGTACACTGTAAAAAATTTTTCTTGTAATATTACCACTTTCTACGTAGGTCCAAAATCTTACCTACTGTGAAAGTAGCATAAGTACGCATAAAACAGTATAGCAGTCTCTAGACAAGAGGAATTTTATTTTTAGAATATGTAAATTTACATCCTAGTATAAAAGTATACAACACAAGGTAATTTTCCCTTATACAGTCAGATTCTGAAGAATTTTCCAATGAATCTTGATTCGTCGAACAATAAACACGGAAATCTTTCTCTTTTTAAAGATGTACAACCCCATGACATAACCTCAAACTAAAAAGTTATTTCAAACAACAAATAAAATATAATTAAAATTGATGCCAACAAATTTCGAAAGATTCAGTTGTACATTTTTCAAAAAAAATTATTTTTAACCAAAAATTGATGTTAAATAATAATTAATTAACATTTTGTGTTTTTTCTTAAAACCTACCTACGAATCGTAATTTTTATCTAATTTTTATAAACAATAGCTCATTTTGCTCTTTGAAAGATTCTCTACAATTTTGTTTGTTGAATTTTGTTAAAAATATTTTGTTTAAAAGTTATGCAATAAATAAATTTTTTATTTTTTATATTTTTTAAACAAAATATTATTTAACAAAGCTAACAAACAAAATTGTAGAGAATCTTTCAAAGAGCAAAAAATGAGCCATTGTTTATAAAAATTAGATAAAAATTACGATTCGTAGGTAGGTTTTAAGAAAAAACACAAAATGTTAATTAATTATTATTTAACATCAATTTTTGGTTAAAAATATTTTTTTTTTGAAAAATGTACAACTGAATCTTTTCAAATTTGCGTTGGCATCAATTTTAATTATATTTTATTTGTTGTTTAAAATAACTTTTTAGTTTGAAGTTATGTCATGGAGTTGTACATCCTTAATATGCTACTTTTCAAAATTTTAAATACGTATTTCTAACACTGTATAAACTAATTGTTAAAATGCGATTTTACAATAACTTTAATCTATATATTTGGAGGTTATGTTCGCGCACTGAAAAAACAATTTGATTTACTTAAGACGAAACGTTTTTAATAACACTAAATTTGAATCACAATTAAAGAACAACGATTGGACAACAATTACAAATAGAACACAAAATTTCGTCAATGATAAAACGCGCATTTCAGCAAATTTTAGCCTTTAGCGGTTAGATTTTAAATACAGGTTTGCGCATGCGCTTTAGTTGCAATTCAATTCACGGGAAACACGTGATCGTTTTAATACGCACGCGCAGAACAGATTCAAAATTATATTTTGTAATTAATATTATGGAATGATTTAAACATATGAATAAATTATAAACAGTTTTATATAAGCTGGAAAATATAATAAACAAATGGACAGGTAACATTAATTAATATTACTTCAATTTTTAAGTGTTTTTTTAAATTGAAAATTTGTCATTGTATTAGGCGCATGCGCATCACTCCGATGAAAAAGGAAGTCTGTCTGTATCCGTTCATTATCGTTTCTGTGAAATTTACGAAAAGTTCTTGTGTCCGTTTTGCTCGAAAAAATATCTGAAAGTGCTGTGATATGGTGACTTATTTATATCGACTATAATAAAATAATATTGGCTTTTATAGAACAATCAATTAAAAGTAATTGTAATTCTAGCATTTACAGAAGAAAACCACGTATAAGGATACGTATTTCTTCTCCACTTAAAAAGGGCTGTCCATGTGCCTGCCGGCTTTGCCGTTTGGAATCGAAACATTTGATTGTCGATTATTCTTCTTTGTTCTAAAATAAACCGTAATTCATCTCTTGTCCTGTTCCGTTGGCTTATTTATCTACATCAGCCACGCACTAAAATGGTAAGTGTCCTTTATACAAATGTTTACTAAAATGATTAAATTACTCGATAATAGTAGGTTATAGAGTCGGGCAAGTTTCTTAAACATTAGCTTTAGCAGTGAATTATCAAAAATTAATGTCAAAATTTTAAAGCATTGTCTTTGTAAGTTACTTGCGTCTTTAAGGTTAGGTTGTCTTATTTTTGTTTAGGGTGGTGAAAAAACTCATCATTTATTGTGAATAAAATAATAAAGAAATTAGATAACTTTTTAAATAAATTTGTACTTAAAGGTTAGTTATTTTCAACCCAAAGTCTAATAATTGTTTTGATGTATGAGTGTTGTATAAATAAAAAAGATCGGTGTCACAAAAAAATCACAAGATCTGCCATGAAAAATATTATGATAAAAAAAAAGAATTTAGAATTTTCGTCACTTTTAATATTCTGTTAATTATGATAAACAACCTCTTACGTCCAAGTATTATTTTAAAAATGGAGATAATAAAACGAAAACTTCTTTTATTTATTTATCTTAATTAGCAAGTGAATTAAAAATCTGATTATTCAGCTAAAAGAACTTGAAATAAATATATTTCTCATGTTTGTTACAACAGAAGTCATTATGAAAGTAAATATCTCTATATCGTCTATTGCTTATATATTTTTTTCAGCGTTTTAATCCTTGTAACAATTAAAATTTTGTGCAACAATTTTTTTAAAAATTAGCAGTTTTTAAAGATTATATTAAAAAAAATATCTCAATACCGAAATTTCATCAACAAATATATAAACTTTTATGAAATACATGTGAATTTAAAAAATTTTATTTCTTATTGCAAAATTCTGTACTTTTTTTATGAACAAATATAGTTATTTTATTGCTCCAAATCGAAAAATACATTTTTCTCTTGATATTAACAATTCTTGTGCACTCAAGATAAAGTATAAATAAAAAATTTTTAGTAATATTTAATTTTGAGAGAATGAAAAGAGAAAAATAACCCGGTTTTTTCAACAAATCGGTCGGAGAAAGTTATTTCATTCGAAAAACAAAAGCGATTAGTTTATGCTTTAATAATATACTGATTTTTTCAGACCCTTTGGTTGAAAAGATCAAGTTATTTTCGAACAAAAACTCTTGTTATTTACTTAAAAATAAAGATTACTAAATTTTTTTTTCACATACTTCATCTTCAGTGTTTAAGGATTTTTAATATCAACGAAAAAATGTATTTTTCGATTTGAAACAAAAAAAGTAGACTACACAGGAATTCAGTAGAATAGAAATTTGATCTAAGTTTTGGGAAATATTCATACATGCTGTATTTCTTTATCAAAGTAGTTTTTTGGATGAATTACTTGTAAAATATTAATATTAATTTTATATTATTTAAACATTAAACATGTAGTATTACAAAATCTGATGAATAAAATATATTAGCAAAAATGTTTTATAAACTTTAAATTATTAGATATACTATTATTAAAATTCGTTATATGTAATGTAATTTCTTTGCAAGATAAAATTTTTTAATATCAGGGATGTCATACAATTGTCAGAGAAAATGCAATGATACTTTTTGTGGCTACCCTGTCAAACAATTACATGTTATTTTTGTGAAAAGAAAAACATAAATTATTGATATTTTTTACAGAAGAAAAAGTATAAGCGATTAAGGCCGATTAGTGGCACTGATTCCGATGATTCCTTCGAATCATCAAATTTGCTTCAAACAGAATCTTCAAGTAAAGAAATGCACAACGAATCAAAAGATAAAGACGGGAGATTAATCAATTTGGAATTATCTGTTGATTTAAATGACGAAACACCACAATCATTTAAAACAGTCGCTGCAAAAATGGGCAGTGCAGAACAGGTGCAGCGTTCTCTGGAGCCGACTCATTGCTTGAAATCCATCAAGGTAACAATATATGATTTTATTAACTTTTAAACGGAATGGAAGAAAATTTGCTTAACGAAATATCAATTTTCAGATTCATAAAACCAAGAAAAATAGGACAAAAAGCGACAGTGCATCAAACAGTTCTTCTTCAGCAGAATGTATCGACTCTGATAATTCGTCTACTCCGATAGCTGTTACGAAATCAGCGACTTCAAAAAATCAAAAAAGAAAAGCTTTAAAATCATCACCTCCTTTGCCAAACGTTACTGTTAAAAGTGGAGAACAGAACGGAAAAAGTGTTTTAAGCAGCGGAAATAAAAAGGACACAGTCGTGCCAGGTTCGTCGATCCCGGCGGCGCAAGAACCAATAGCACCTAAGATAAGGAAGTCCCGAAAAATTTCCAAGAAGGAAAAGCAAGAAGAAAGCTTCGCAAGTTTACGAGATCGTGACGTAACTGCTGCTATTATTGCTAGTCCTAGTGCTGATGTTGATTTAAATAACGAAACACCAAAATCAAGGAAAACCGTCGCTGCAAAAATGGACAGTGCAGAACAAGTGCAGCGTTCTCTGGAGCCGACTCATTGCTTGAAATCCATCAAGGTAACAATACATATGTTTTTATTAACTTTTCAACACAATGAAAAACAATTTGCTTTACAGAATATTCATTTTTAGATTCACGAAACCAAGAAGAATAGGACAAAAAGCGACAGTGTATTGAATAGTTCTTCATCGGGATGCAGCGACTCGGATAATTTGTCTCCTCCGTTAGCTGTTACGAAATCAGCGACTTCAAAAAATCAAAAAAGAAAAAGGAAAGCGTTAAAATCATCACTCCCCTTGCCAAGCGTTGCTGTTAAAAGTGGAGAAAAGAAGGAAAACAGTGTTTCCAAAAATGAAAATGAAATGGACACAGCTGTGCCAGGTTCGTCTGTTCTGCCGCCACAAAATCGAATAGCAACTAAGAAGAGGAAGGGTCGAATAATTGTCAAGGAAAAAAAACAAGAATGCTTTACAAGGTACATGTCGTTAAATTCAATTTTACGAGAAGATGACGTTGTTAATGCTGCAACTAGTGCTAACAATGACAAGGATAAAAATTTCATGAAAACATTAATCGAAGAAGACGTGAAACTTACGAGTAGAATGAAGATTCTGACAGCCATTTTTACTAATTTTATTATGAATAAACCCGATTGCAAACTTGCAAAAGAGTATGCAATTTACGGTTTTAATCACTATAAAATTATGAATTGTTTCAAAAAGAGAAGCGCAAATAGTTACACGACATGTAAGAACGACGATCCCGAATTATACGAATTGTTTGAGGAATTCAAACGAGAAATGATAGACGAGGAAGATGAAATTGATCCCGATCAATTCAAGAAATTTCAAGACATCAATGAAAAAGAAAATAAGACGTGGAGTAGTAAAGAAGAAGAGATCAAGGCGTATAACGAATTTAGAATTGAAAAATTAATGAGCATTGATTGTAAATACAAGACGAATACTCTTAAACAGGCGGCGAAAGAAATGGATGCAAATCTTCGTGATCATTTATATACACAGACACCAAAAATGCTTAAAAAATATTTAAATTTCAAGGAGTTTGGTGTTGCGGTAAAAGAGGAAATTATTAAAGAGAATAGTGATTTCAAGAAGAAAAATGCAGAAAAGGATGTAGCAGGTGATAAAAAAAGAACAGAGAAGAATGCAAGAAGAATTGCAAATTACAAAAAAAAGAAAGCGAAAAGAAAGCAAGAAAATGACGAATTTAACAATGAAAATAAAGAACCAAATGCAGACGAATTAATAGAAGCTCGTAAAAATCAGAAAAAAAATGCTCGCGACATTGCAAGTGACGCATATACGAAAACAACATGCAAAAATCGAGAAGCAAAAAGAGAAAGAAACTTGAACAAAAAGGATGACGAGAAGAATAGAAGTGAAGAAGAAAAGAAGAGAAATCAAGACAAAAGAATACAAGAGAGGGATGCAAAAATAAAAAAGAGAAAAGAAAATAACGGAAAACAAGAAAAAAAGTTTATATTCAAAAAAAATAATAAACAAGAGTCCTGGACTAATGCGGAAATAGAGAAAAAGAAGAAAAATGTAGAAGACTTGCTGTCCAAATTACTTGTGTACAATGAGTGTGAAGATGAAAAAATGTACACTTATCTAGAAGAAATAAAGGAAGAAACAAAAGAGTTTAATAAAATTCGTTTAGAGAGGAAGAAGATGAAAGAAGAAAAAATACGACGAAGAAAAAAATGAGGAAAAGGAAGAAGAAGAAACAGAAAAAGAGGAAGAAGAGGTTGAAATTTTAGATTTCACAGATTTAGATTTGATATGGAAATGTCCAAAATTTTTACCCCTACTTATGAGACTTCAAAAAGATTTAGTTGAAGGAGGAGCAAAAGGATTCGTACTTTTTTCGATGAGACGATTTGGGGTGCAGCATCTCACATATACTGCAACTATTTTGGAATTAGATGTCCTTCCCTACTTGAATGCAAATAAACAACAGAAAAAAGTAAATGAGATAAAACAAAAATTAAATGAACAAGATAAAAAAGATGTTGAAAACGCTAAACAAGACAAAAGTAAAAAGAAGCCAACAAAAATAGAAAAGAAAGCGGCAACCTTGCAAAGGAAATTCAATAAACTGGGAGTATTGTGGAATGAAATTTTCGATTTGAATAAAATTAATAAAATTAAGAACAAAAATAAACGTGAATCGAGTATACCACGATGTATACAGACGGATGGTGTGAAGGTTTCTTTAATTTATGATTTGAAAAAGGAAAAGGAACAAGATGCCAAGAAAGCAGTACCGTCAAATGTGAAGAAGAAGCAATTAAAGAAATATCATTATACACGAATGGTGGGCCTCGATCCAGGATGCAAAGCAATGATGGCTGGAGCTGTGCGTCATGGAAATCCTGAAATTGAGAGAGATTCAAGAACAAAAGTATCTACCAAAACACAGCATACGCCCATCTATGTAAATGCAAAAAGTTTTCGCTTTCGTGCTGGCGAGTATCGTCGAAGAAAGAATCTGCAAAAATACTCAAGAGGAATAGAAAAAAGATTTAACAACTTCCTACAGAAAAACACAAAATATAATGATGTTAACAAGAAAAATCCCCGAAAATATCTAATACTTGCCAAATTTAATCTAAAACAATATGAATTAAAGCAAGATGAATTGGAGAGAAGGTGTTTTAGACATTTGAGATTTAATAAACTCATAATGGTCCAAAGGGAAGTGGACAGACTTACGAATTTTATCATGGGCGACAATGTGAGAGAGCAACCGTGTTTAGTTTCAATCGGGACAACACAAATTGCTCCATTTATAAAAGGCCACGTGAAAACTCCACTCAAGAAGATCGAGAATCGACTGCGTGAACGGTCCAAACAAGTAGGAGAAGAGAGGCTCAAGATTATCGACACCTATGAAGCGTTTACGACAAAAATATGCAGCTCGTGTAACGAGGAACATATTGTCTCAAAGTCCCCAAAGAGGTATGCATTTTGTAAAAAATGTCATGTTATATGGAACAGAGACATCAACGCCGGAATCAATATTTTGAATATTGCCCTGATTAATGAAAATATATTGGAGAGAGGAGACATTCCCAACGCCAAAGTCTTCACGGGCATACAAAAAATGAAGCGTAAAGGACATGTGATCCAGAAGCAGCCGCAATAGCGGCATACAGAAAGTAAGTACTACTTTTTTTACAGTGTATCGTATTTTGCTATCGGAAATTTTTTTTTTTTAATTTTTTTGAATAATTAATTTAAAAAGAGATTTTATTATATTCAGAAAAATAATAATGCTAAAAAATCAGACCCAAAATTATTTATTATTTTTTCCACTTATAAAATTACAAATTTCAGAAAGTCCGATAGAATATTTATTTGCAATACTGATTTAATATTATACAAAATTTCAGAAACTCTTAATAATAATTTATTTTTACTGATTACAATTTTTTGTATTGTACATTATAAAGTAATTTTGTCACTTTCAAAGAGGGTCCACTTTCTTACCTACTTGGAAACTCACAAAAAAGCAATTTAATCTTGTACTATTACAACGTTTTGTTCTTTTTCCACTACGAAAGTTGTAAAGTTACAAGTTCGATTGTATTTTTAAATTTAAAAAGTATATTAATATCTTTCTGAAAATAGTAAAATTACATAAATTTTAAAATATAGTTTTACTATTTCAAAATGTAAAATTTTTTTATTTTTTACAGTGTAG